>NC_091759.1:27306565-27329065 GCF_043380555.1 Nothobranchius furzeri
GTCAATGCAGCTAAGATTGCTGATATTTAATCCATTGAAGGGCTCAAGCTCTATTCAGTGCCACTCAACGCTGGAGTTTATCCTTCAGTTTGACTTCTTCTTCCGGCTCTTGGAGAGTTCAGACGCTTTATTCCTCCTCTCCTCCCTATCTTATCCCAAGGCTCTTTGTCTTTGGATGTACGGCGTTTCTGCATTTTTTCTGGAAACTGGAAATTATTAAAATGGACCTGGTCAGTTGGTCTCTCAACACGATTGACAAGATTTTTTCAACGATGAGAACGGGAGAAGGGGCTCCCGGGTGCCCCTCTGGGACAGAGCCAGCTGGGTATATCATGGACTTCTGGAAACAGTGGAACCTGATCTGCCTCTCTCAACTGTCTGTAGAGGATTCTGAAGATGTCTGGATATTCGTGGTGTTGGGGTCGGGATTCCTGCTGTTTGGCCTGAGCGGTTACCTGGCTAACCGGAAAATTTATGAGCTGTCGAGGACTATTGGCTCAATCCCGGAGCACAGGGATGGATTACGCCGCGCTGTGAACGCACAAACTCATATAATTGTCGAGATGAGTCGTAAGCTTGGAACTTTGGCTGAGATTCAGACTCTGGCACAGAAGGCTGATTCGATCAAGGATAGAGTTGACGGATCAGCATGGATTGGGATAGATTAATTTACGCCATTATTGGATTCAGAGGGGTTGGAGACCAACAGAACACTAAGGCAGAGAGGAAATTATCTCTGTCTGACCCCAGAACAAGTTCTTATCTGAATCTGGTGCCCTTGAGCCTGTGAGGCTGAAGTGATTACTCCCCCCCAGATGAAATGTGGAATGCTGCCGTCGCTATGGTAACTCTGTCTCCCTATCCCAGCCTGAGCGGGACTGTGACCGGTGAAGGCCGTGTTACCATTTCCAGGAGTCACTATGCTCTCTAACCCAATTACCTCCCTCCCCTGTCCAAACGGAGGTGACGAGTGCTGCTCATCGTGGCTGCATGCACTGATGTGAGGAGAGTCCCCAACCCTACCTCCCCACTTAGTGGACACTTATGTTGTGTGATGTCTGAAGTCTGTTGCATTTCTGTCTGAGGTGTTTTTTTGCATAGCAAAGCTGCCCTCCCTGTGGAGGGTAACTCTAAAGTGCCTTTTTTTCCTCTACCTGACTCAGTCCTCATATAAACCCTCTGATCTCTATTAAGGTAGCGCGACTCGGGTTGTGAATTACCACAGTCACTAATTCTTGTCATGTGTCTATGCCTATGTACGCATGTCTGATCTCAGAATTGTGTGTACTGAAACTCTAATTTCCCTCTGGGATTAATAAAGTATCTTTGAATTTGAATTGACTTTCAAACACATTCAGAATTAAATTACGCCTGTGAAGCTGAGGAAACCTCGGCTCAAAGCCGAGCCCTGGCTTTCTTGAGGACACACAGACTTGTAGACGGGTCTGTAGGGAAACGAAGAGGAAATGAAAAGAGATGGTCTCCAAATCTCCAACCCTTTTTAATGTGCTTAATTCAGTGATGAATTTTTTTTAACCTAGTCAGTTGTCTCCATTCGCTGGAAATTATGAAGAGTTCCCTTACTACTTTGTGGCGAAAGTTTCTAATATTTGAGCTTCAATTACAGCCTCAACATCTGTCCCTGTGGTCCTGTTGCGTCCTGGGGCAACAGTAGACTTAAATCAAATTCTGTGTCTGAGTTAGGTAAATTGGTTTCACAGTTGAAGCCATCTGGTTCACCCTGCAATATTCTCCCACCTCGAATCTACAAGGACGCATTTTCATCAATGGCCCCTTTTTTCCAGACAATCATAAATGGCAGCCTTCTTGCAGGTGTGGTTCTCTTAAAAAAAAAACTGGACTGGATTCATTATTGTTGGCCAACTAAAACTCCTGTTTCTCTCCAAGCTTATGTAAAAGGATGTTTTTTTTACAACTGGTGGGGTTCTTGAAGTCTCACAACATTTTGGAGACATTCCAGTCAGGTTTTAGAGCAGGACATGGCACAGAGCCAGCTGTTGGATCTTAATTATATATTTTTAGCTGGTGATAAGGGTGATGCTGTTGTCCTTTTGTTACTGGATTTGACATCCTGCTGGATCATTTGCAGAATTGGGTGTGGGTTACAGGGGTGGCTCTCCAATGGCTCTGATCCTATCTTGAAGACAGGAGTTTCTGTGTGTGGATGGGTGAAGCTTCTTCAGCTTGGGAAAGACACAGATAGTGGGTCCCTCGGGGCTCAGTCATTGGGCCCCTTCTGTTTACACTCTACCTCTTGTTCCTATGAGTCCTCCTGCAGCGACATGGTGTTTAATTCCATTTCTATGCAGATGATTTCTAGATATACTTGCCCCTCTCTCTGGTGGCAGGAGGCTCTGTGTCTGCATTGTTGGACTGTTTAAGGAAGGTTAAGGCATGGATGGCCTCTAACTTCCTCTTTTTAAATGGGTCAAAAACTGAGATCATAATACTAAGCCCTGGTGAAAGAGCTGGAGCAGGAGTTGAGACTGATCTTGCTTCCTTGGCATGATATGAAAAAAATGTGGTCACTAATTTAGGGATGAAATCGATGAGCCCTTAAATTTAATGTGCAAATAAACATGGTTGTTTGGGCATGCTTTTTCAATTTGAGACGGCTGTCTAAGGTAAAGTCTCTCTTGTCAAAAGTCCACTTGGAAACAGTGGTACTGTAATGCATTGTATGTTGGACTGAATCAGGCTGCAACTGCTCGGCTCCAACTTGTTTAAAACTCTGCTGCTAGCTTCCCTGCACTTGCTTCCGGTATACTATCGGGCAAAATTTAAGATCCTACTCTATGTGTTCAGGAAACTGCAGGGTGCTGCTCCACCATATCAAGCTGCACTGCTGCACAGGCATGTCCTCTCTCGGGCCCTTCGCTCAACTGGGCAGGAGTTGCTGGAAGTCCCGCGCTATAAACTAAGACCAAAGGCAGACCGGGCCTTCTCAGTAATGGCACCAACCATTTGGAATGAGCTCCCTCTAACAGTAAAGCAAGTTCTATCTCTGTGTTTTGGTCTTGCTTGAAAACAAATTTTTTTCTTGGTGGCTTTCCCCCCAACACCACTGACATTGGCAATCATAATTTACCTGCTTTTGAAAATGTTTTTATCTGTGTTTTTCTATATATTGCTTTTATGCTATTTTTTTATGTCTTATTAGTTACTAATATGATGTCTTTCTAAGTTTTTATGTACTGTGCAGCACCTTGGGCCTCTGTTAAGCAAGTAGAGGGGCTATATAGATAAATCTGATTGATTGATTGATATAAGCTAGAAGAGCAGAAGGAGAGCCTTGGATAAAGGAACACTTAACCCCCTGGAGTCTGTGGTATAATTAGCCAGTTTGACAAGTTGAAGTGTTTGCATTTATATTTCACTCTATATTTTACTGTTTGTCTTGTTTGGTATCATTCTTTTTCGCACAACATTACCTATGTGACTCTGGAGTAATTAAACTTCGTTTTATCATACTGTATTAGCATACAGAACCGGAAAATACACAAAAAAATCTAAATCCGAGTAGAAAAAAATTACATATTTATTGCAGTAAAAACCACAAACATTTGAACCATTTTCAGCACTCAGCATAAAACTATAGGGTGTGAGTAAAAGAAAAGCTCTAATCTAACAAACCACTGTTAAATGCAAGTTTTTTTGCAAAAACATGCAAGGTGTTTTCATGTAAAATTGCTGTTATGCTAAAAATTGAGTTTCACACACCTTCTGTCTACCTTTGCCACTTCCAAAAATGTCCAGCAGAAGAGAAGATCAGGTTTAGCAAGCCACAAAATTATATAGATATATTTACAAAGTAGGTGCCATGACCAGAAGTTTGTCTGCTATGACTCTAAAGCCTGGTTCATGCTTCTCCGTCAGCTCCGCAAGGGACAGACACGCACGGACTGACGGAAGCGTTTTGCTCTTTTACTTCTCCGTCTCCTGGAGAGTGTTGCAAAGCAATTGCCCGGCAGGACAACAGAGGGCGTAGTGCTGTTCTGTGGTATCCTGTCATGTATCGGTCCAAGATCGTGTGTTTATATTGTTTTTTTTTTTTGTATATAAGAGACTTTTAACACGGACATATTTGTCCCTCATCCTCCTCCACCTCTTCATGCGCTCCCCACCTCTAAACCCACGTTTCCTGTCATTTCCGTCCACAAATAAAACGCTTGCTGCGCATCTTTTCACTCCTCCAGTCACGGGAGAATTAAACGTTCATGTTTTTAGTTCTGTTAAGGGCCATTCAGTCCCTTTACCAGAGGAGCGTGAGTTTGGTCCGCATAGCCGGTAGTAAGTCGGACCTGTTCCCAGTGAGGGTTGGACTCCGCCAGGGCTGCCCTTTGTCACCGGTTCTGTTCATTACCTTTATGGACAGAATTTCTAGACGCAGCCGTGGTGTGGAGTGTCGAGTTTGGTGGCAGGAGAATCTCGTCTCTGCTTTTTGCGGATGATGTGGTCCTCCTAGCTTCATCCAGCTCTGACCTTCAGCTCTTGCTGGGTAGGTTCGCAGCCGAATGTGAAGCGGCTGGGATGAGGATCAGCACCTCCAAATCTGAGACCATGGTTCTCGACCGGAAAAGGGTGGCTTGCCACCTCCGGGTCGGGGGAGAGGTCCTACCTCAAGTGGAGGAGTTTAAGTATCTCGGGGTCTTGTTCACGAGTGAGGGTAGGAGGGATCGGGAGATCGACAGGCGGATTGGTTCGGCGTCTGCAGTGATGCGGACGCTGAGCCGATCTGTCGTGGTGAAGAGGGAGCTGAGCCAGAAAGCCAGGCTCTCGATTTACCGGTCGATCTACGTCCCAATCCTCACCTATGGTCATGAGCTTTGGGTAATGACCGAAAGAACGAGATCGCGGATACAAGCGGCCGAAATGAGTTTCCTCCGTAGGGTGGCCGGGCTCAGCCTTAGAGATAGGGTGAGGAGCTCGGACATTCGGGAGGGACTCGGAGTAGAACCGCTGCTCCTCCGGATCGAAAGGAGCCAGTTGAGGTGGTTTGGGCATCTGGTCAGGATGCCTCCTGGACGCCTCCCCGGGGAGGTGTTTCGGGCATGTCCTGCCGGCAGAAGGCCCCCGGGTCGACCCAGGACACGTTGGAAAGGTTACATCTCCAATCTGGTCCGGGAACGCCTTGGGGTCCTGCCGGAGGAGCTGGTGGACAAGGCCGGGGAGAGGACGGTCTGGAGCTCCCTAATTGGGATGCTGCCCCCGCGACCCGGACCCGGATAAGCGGAGGAAGACGAAGATGTTTTTAGTTTTTTCGCGAGGTATTCTTCAAGCTGCTCTGTGTCTGCCGCTAGTTATCCTCGGCTCTCTTTGTGTTTTTGAGGGTGCAATGGCAGCGGTGTAGACGACAGCGGCGTCCTGACCAATCACAAGCTTGCGTTGTTCGTCTCGACTGACAGATGTTCAGAAAAGAGAGCTTGACTCCGTCCGTCCTTGCAGAGCTCTCCGGCAGGCATTCAAGGACGTTGCGTGTCTCCGCGCTGACGCAGACGGAGAAGCATGAATCAGGCTCTACACACAGCGGAACATTAGTGGCTTTAAAAATCCAGTGGGTGTCCTTCATGACTTTGTCCACCTGGAAGAAGCAATGAGCACACAATCCTGAAGCAGAAAGTTTTCCCTGCCTACACCTAGTAACTACTTATCAGAATCAGTAAAACTTTATTTATCCCCGAGGGGCAATTAAAAAAATTAACAGCAGAGCAGCATGATGTTGGACATACGAACATTGAATAAATAGGCAATAAGGAAGTAATAAAGCAGCAAGAAGATGGATAAAACAGTAAAGTATGCAAAAATCACTGAGTGACTAAAGTGTCGTCTGTATAAAAGTTAAATATATGGCGAGCCCCAGGAGAGGGTTTATCGGGGGATGGTCTTATCTGCTGGAGTTAAAGAGCAGAATGGCTTTGGGGACAAAGGTGGCTCTCCTCCTCTCAATCTTGCAGGAAATGCAGCGGAGGCGTCGCCCAGAGGGGAGCCATTGAAATGCGGGGTGAAGAATGTGAGAGGGGGATGTGGAGGATTTGGGCTGCCTGTCTCATCTCAGGGCTTGTTGATAGAAAACCTGAGCAAGAGTTCTGACAGGCAGGCCAACGATTTTGGAGCACACTGATGCAGTGTGCTGCAGTCTGTTCCTGTTCTGGAGGCTGAGTAGAACCAGCAAGTGATGGAGAAGGTCATGATGCTTTCCAGGAAGGCACAGTAAAAAGTCATCATGACTGAGGAGCTGACTCCAAAGGAGTTGAGCTTCCTAAGGAGATGTAACTGTTGGTGGCACTTTCTGAGAATCTCCTCTATGTTAGCAGAGAATTTCAGGAGGTTGTCAAAGGTGGTTCCCAGATACTTGTACTCCTCCACTACCTCCACTGGGTTCCCGTGGATAATGGTGGTTACTGAAGCAGCCAGATCCCTCTGCCTCCTGCAGAAGGTCACCACCATGTCTTTGGTTTTGCTCACATTCAGTTCAAGTTTGGAGCTGTCCCACCACTCTACAGACTCCTGAAGAGCAGGCCCGTGGTGTTGTGAGGAGCCTGACAGCAGTCACAGGAGGACTGTATCATCAGCGTATTTCACCAGGTGACAGTTGGGATGTGTGTATCTGCAGTCGTCGATGTAGAGCGGGGGGGGGGGGGGGGGGGGGGGGGGGGGGCACACAGCCCTGGGGGGAGCCGGTGGAGGTGGAACGGAGACCGGAGAGACAGTTGTTGACCCGAACTTTCTGAGTCCTGTTGGTTAAAAAGTCCAGTATCCACAGGGTTAACTGGTCATCCAAATGAAATTGGGAGGAAAGTTTCGTAGCCAGGATGTGAGGCTGCAGAGTGTTGAATGCTGATGAAAAGTCAACAAACAGAAGCCTGGCGGAGGAGTCAGGGAGCTCCAGATGTTTGTGGGTGGAGTCCACGATGAAGATTGTTGCATCATCGGCGCCTCTGCGTGCACGATAAGCAAACTGGAGCGGATCCATCAGGGGCTCAGTTGCTCTCACAATGTGCTCTTTTATGATCTTCTCCATGGCCTTCATCACCAAGGAGGTGAGCGCCACAGGACGAAGATCGTTAGGAGACTTTGGGTTGCTTCTTTTTGGGACAGGGATAACTGTGGAGTGTTTCCACAGCTGGGGGACGGTGTGACTGTTGTAATAGAGTCTGGAACACACTTCCTAGCTGCTCTGCACAATGCCTCAGAACTCTGCTACTGATGTTGTCAGGACCAGGTGAGCTCCTCTCCCTGGTCCTCCTGAGGGCTCTCACCACGTCCTCGGTCTGGAAGGCGAGTGCAGAGCTGCCAGGGTTGAATGAGGATCTGGAATCCTCAAGCTGGGAGATATTGTCCGTCTCAGACCTGGTGTAGAAAGCGTTGAGGTCGTCAGGGAGGGAGGTGGGGTTGCTGCCCTCCACCTGGATGGTTCTGGAGGTGGTGACCACAGTATTCACAGCAGCCATGGTGTTGAGCCGCTGCCAGGCTGAGCGAAGGTCCCCTGTGGTAATTTTTTTTTCCACATTGTTTTTATATTTCAGTTCAGCAGCTTTAATGCCCCTCTTGACCTCCCTGTTGACTTCTTTCTTGTCCTGTGCAGAACCGGTGAAGGATTTCCTTTAGCTGCTTGGTGATCCAAGGTTTGTTGTTGGGGTAGAAGGTGACTTGTTTTGAGGGGATGATGCTGTCTACACAGAAGGAGATGTATGATGATACTGTGTCGACTTGATTGTTGATGTCATCAGAGGAAGAAAGAAGGCTGACCCAGTCAGTGGCCTCAAAACATCCTTGTAGGGTGAGAATACTTTCCGCTGTCCACTGCTGGATGCTTCTGGTCACCTTTTTAATCCTCTTGATGACTGGGGTGTAAGCAGTGGGCAGCAGGATGGTGTGGTGGTCTGTTGAGCCAAGAGGAGGGAGGGAGAGGGCTTTAAATGCATCTGGTACCGAGCCAAAGCATTTGTCCAGAGTCTCCCCCTGACGTGTGCTGCATGTAACATACTGCTGGAAACCTTTAAGCAATTTGTCAGGGGAGCAGTGGTTGAAATCACCCAGGATGAACTTGGGAGAGTCTGGTGATAATTGTTCCAATTTGTCCAGACTGCTAATGAGGTTCTCTGTGGCTTTGGCAGCATCAGCTCTGGGGTGAATGTAGACCAAGATGGTGAAAAGCTGTGGGAATTCTCTGGGGAGATAATAGGGGCGCAGGGAAACAGCCAGAAGCTCGATATCTGTGGTGCGCTACTTCTCCCTCACAGTGACTGTAGCGCACCAGCTGTTGTTTACATAGAGACACACACCGCCGCCATGTTGCTTCCCGGTGCATTCGTGGTCTCTGTCCAGGCGAAAAGGTGGTGAAAAGCCATCAATGTGCAGCGTGCTGTCATCGTTACTGTTGTTTAACCATGACTCGGTGAAAGCCAGAACAGAAGCAGTTCGGTACTCATGCAAGTGGTTGACGCAGGCTTGCAGCTCGTCTAGCTTGTTACGGAGAGACCGGACATTAGCCAGGATGATGGACGGGAGCGCTCGTTGTTTGTGTGTTTCCCTCGAGTCTCGCTCTCACAACACCCTTCTTTAATCCCCTCCTGTTCACCTTGTATTTATGAGGTGTCAAATTTCCGTGTCCACGGAGTATTTCCTCGGGAAAGAAATCCGTAGGAACAGGGCGTAAAGGCTGTTGTCTGGGTTGCTGCTGCAGATGAATGAGGAAGTCTCTGGTATAGCAGAGCCTTGGGGTCATGATCCAAAATAAAGAAAAACACAGAAGGAGCGATAGAGTTGAAAATTAAAAAGGGTTAGGGTTGAGTTTAAAACGTTTAAAAGAACGCCATAACTGCTCAGCTGTCTGGCCGGTCGACCGCACGAGCAGCAACCAGGCTTTGTCTTATGCATGAATTATTTGATTGGGTGAATTAATTCTGAGTGACTTTGTGATTGGGTGATGCGGTTCATATCACAGCCTACAAGATGAGCTTGGTCTTGTTTTCTTCCCGACTCCGAGTCCTAGCTTACGGTGTGTGGCAGCGATAGCCGACAGATCGAATGCACAAAAGCAGCTTCATCTTGGCATGAATTATTCACCTTAAATAGTTTACTTAAACTTGAATGAACACATTAAATCACAACTGTTATTTAGTTTTAAGCCCCCTTTGTTGAAACAAGCTGGAACCATGATGCCAAGTGGTTTCCTGGTTGCATAACAACAAGAGTAATGTGAGCAGCGCTCTATCATGGGCTGACGAGTGGCTGACTCCAGAGGGTTAATTCTGAAGTTGATTTAATTCCCTTTTCCAACATGTGCTGCTAGAGGTGCCCAAAAGTTTTACACAGGTCTCAGAACAAGATTATTTAGACCACAAATCAACAAAACTGCTTTTTATTTGAGAAGTGATTGTGAAGGGCAGACCATCTCACCAAGTCATCAGAGGTCAGATGGGTCAGTCTCTCATGAAGAAGAGCAGCCTGCTCCTCACTCATCAACAACTCCCCCCTCCTATTGCCCACCACCAGTTCCGGCCACACGGGTCCCTCACTGAGCTTTTGCAGGGTCACCTGAAGGCTGCAGAAACATTAACAGAACAAAACAATCAGAACATGTGATCCACAGGCTGGGACAAGCAATTCAATTCAGCTTAGCACCAAATCAAAACAAGAGTGTTCTCAAGGCACTTCACAAAGTGAAGTCATCAGTGCATTGAGTTCAGTTCATTATGCAAATTAGTTAAAAGTTTCCCATGTAATTATCGAGTCACTGACTTGTGTCAGAGAATTTACAGCAATCCCAATATTAGGCAAGCATGTAGCAACAGTGGAGAGGAAAACTTCCTTTTAACAGAAAGAAACCTCCAACAGAACCTGGATTAGTATGAGCAGACATCTGCCATAATAGTAACAATGAGGCAGTTGGTATGTTTGGAACATTTTGGAGAATGTATAATGGTGCTAGTAGTACAGTAGTCCCTTGCTATAACGTGGTTCACCTGCTTGCTGTCTGCGGACTGTTTTTCTGTCGATAAATAAAAGACAACAATAACTAACATGAACAAAAATCCAATCAGAAAATGGAAAAGAAAGGCGAATGGAAAAAAGAACCTATCATCAATTGGGAGAGGCGGGACTAGACGAGAAAAGAATCAGAGTCCAGAGCGAGCCGCTGTTTGAACAAGCTAGCGGTAATCATATATGCCAGTACCAGTTGAACAATTTATGTCCAAAACAAAATGTCCACGGCGGAGAGGAAAAGCAATAAATGTGACCATCTAAAATATCTTTGCTTGGTGAGCACACATCCAGAGTTTCTCCTGGTTTTAAAAGTTACGTTGGTAGCAGCGAGCAGGGGCAGGAGAGGAGCGGAGTGCTGAACCTCAACCAAACCAAACGCACACAGCAGTGCATCTGGTTGCTTTATGCAATCGTGGTGCGACTACCCGGGTTCCGAGTTCCGAATCCAGGGGCAGGATGCTTGTGAGGACGGGTCCTCGCCAGCCTAGCAAGTTTGGGTCCTTGCATAACCACTAAAACTGGAATTCTGACAGTTCTAACCTTGATTTTATCCCCGCCCCCGGGTCCAGTCACAGCAACCGTAACGGCGGCAAACAGCCTAACAAGCTAGGAAAATGGATCCTGAACTCTGTTTTTTCCTTTTATATTTTTAGTTGAGGACCTGCTTAATGTCCATCGCCAGCGTTTTTATTTAAGGCTGAGAAGCAGCCTTATCCAGGTAAATTAATTTTTTGTTTTGTAAACTAGCTTTCAGGAATTATATGCTAACTTTGGCTAGTTTCATTTATATTTTAAGCTACTGAAAGACCTGTAGCTAAATGTACACATTACTATAGAATAGACTAGCATGTAGATGTTAACCCTAACCTTATATTAATTTTAATCCATCCATCCATTTTCATCCACTTATCCAGAGTCGGGTTGTGGGGGCAGCAGCCTAAGTCGAGAGGCCCAGACTTCCCTCTCCACAGCCACTTGGGCCAGCTGCTCCGGGGAATCCCAAGGCGTTCCCTGGCCAGGTGAGAGACATAGTCCCTCCCGCGTGTCCTGGGTCTACCTTTAGGTCTCCTCCCGGTTGGACGTGCCCAGAAAACCTCACCAGGGAGGCGTCCAGGAGGCATCCTGACCAGACGCCCGAGCCTCCTCAACTGGCTCCTCTAAAATATATTTTATTTGATCTTAATGCTTCTTTGTGTGCATGAAGTTTGTCGTAATTAAATAGCATTGAAATGTTTGTAATGTTTTCTGGCCTTTTCAACTTAAGCCTAATAATGCCTGGATCTTTTTTTTTAAATGTATTCATTTAAACATGTTTTAATGGTCTCCACTTTTCTTCTAAAAGAACAGACCCCTGTACTGCAGGATTAACCTGAGTGTCCCAGTCCTGGACCGCTTTTTTAACCACGAGGATCTCAGACCCGATTTTAGTCTAAGCAGCGAGTTTCTGGCGGTGTTGCTAAATCACCTGAACCAGGATCGGTGACATGGTTGGAGTGCTACAATCGAGACCGTGGTGTTTCTTTTCTGGTTGGCAAGTGGAAAATCCTACAGGGTGGTCTCGAGTGTTTGGGATGTCTCCCTCAACTGTCCACGACATCATCCATTCAGACACAGAGGAGGTGGTCGCCATTCTCCTACAGGTCATACTCCTCCCCAAAACCCCAGAGGAGGTGGAGGTTGAGTCTTGTGGGTTTGCTGGGCTGGCTCGCCACAAAGCTTTTCAGAAAGCAGCAGGTAAAAATCGACGGCTTCCACATCTGGATCAAGGCTCCAAGCGGTCCTGATGAACTGTGCAACAGAAACAAACTGTTTCTATCCATCATCCTGCAGGCAGTTTGTGACCATCAGGGCTGCTTGGTCGACACCTATGTGGGCTGGCCTGGGCCGGTCCACGATTCCAGGGTGCTCCACCACAGCCCACTGTACAGGCAGTCAGCCTATCCTCCTCCAGGGCACTTCATCCTCGCAGATGGAGGGTACCCATGCCTCCAATATCCACTCCCCCTCATCAGCCCCTACAAACGGGTGGTTCAAGGAGTGGGAGCCCAGCGCTTCAACAGCCATCATTCCAGGGTATGCTGCATCATAGAGTGTGCTTTTGGAATGATGAAGACCAGGTTCAGGGCCATCTTCCTGAAAGCACTGGAGGTGCACCACACCTTTGCACCTCATGTAAGTTAACACAATGTGGACAATAAGTTTGGGTGTATTCTTTGTTTTAGAATATTACATTCCTTTTTATCTCTATTACAGGTCATCACAGCATGCACCATCCTGCACAACACCTGCCTCAGTGCTGGTGACATTGTGGTGCAGGACGATGAACCTGAGGATGATGTTGCAGAAGATGAGAGGGAGGCTGGTTTGGAGGCAGTCAGTGGTGCCCTCTGGGGAGACCATCTTGCTGCTGAGGTGTCTGCTCTGGAGGAAGTACCACCAGACCACGATTACTGTTAACAGGCAAGTAATTTAGGTAGGAATCTCTAGTCCTAAACAGCATTTAGTCCTGTTATCTTCTAAACAGTTACAAGTATTACACTCATATACATCTCCTTTTTGCACACATCTGAATGTTAGTGATGTGACAGCCGTGGATTGAGCCAGCCCAGCAAACCCTTTTGATGGAGGATGCAGTGGTCAGTGAGATGAAGCATCCAGCAGCACCCTCAGCAGACCACCCTATATGATGTCCCACTCTCCAACCAGAAAAGTTCAGCCACAGGTCTCGGTTCCAAAGACTTCCTGCTTACCAAGTAAAAAAAAAAAACGTTTTGTTTTTATTTTCGAATATTTTTTATGTATTAGTTTTCCCTCACCATTAATTAACCTATGTCATGTTACTTTTAAAGAAAAGGAATAATAAAACTGTTAAAATGATCAAAAAAGAGTTATCAATTAATAGAAATTTTATTAAACTTAATCAAATAACAAATACATTCAAACAAATATAAAATATAACAACAAATATGTTGAACCAGAATAAAAGCAAATCTAAACTATTTCTCCATCATTCTTTCCATCAGTGCTAAAAATCTGTCCATCCTTCTTTTTCTCCTGTCCGCCCTGATCAGATCAAGGAGTTCACCATTCCTGCTGTTTTTCCTTTTTCTCCCTGATGATGCCGGCTGACTCCCAGCACTCTCCCTCTCATCTGTCTCCCCCACTGCTGCTCTTGGCCCTGGTGTGTCCTCAGGGATGGAGGTATTAGAGGAAGGTCTACGTCCCAACACCTCATCCATTTGGACAAACCAGGACCAGGTTTTCGCAGTGACCCCCCTCTCCTGACCTCAGATACTTGCAGTCCTAAAAACAAAGGAAATTAGAATTAGATGGGTTTCATTGTCACTGTACAACAGAGAATGCTGTGGGCAAAATGAGGTCAGACTCTCCTTCAAGATACTGGTTCTAGATGAGTAAGAAAAGAATAGAGAGGAGTAGAAGAACAAAGTCAAATTGGAAATCATAGCTGATAAAATTTGCAATAAACACAATTTTAATTCATCAACATGGGAGATGAAAATTGTGTTCTGTACCACCCGTGTACATACTTTATACTGTACTTTAGGCCTGCAAAGAAATGACCTTGTCCTGAAGGCCCATCTTCTCCAGGATCATCCTAAAGAGATGATGAAGAAAACAAGGGAAGAAAGAAAACATGCCAACTGTTAATCCAAGAATACGTTTCACAGCAGAACATAAACGGAACTATTGTGCTCCTATCCTGTGTAGAAGGACCTACTCTGGTACCTCCATGCCATCGTGGCTGCATTTTTGGCTCCAGTAAAGAGAGCATCGTTTTGATCACGGTGCTAGTCTGTTCATATGTCCCTAGCACAAATAACAAAAAATATTAGCAATGAAACAATACGAGAACAATCAAGCTAGTTCATGGTGTTTCATTAAAAAACATTCAAGCTCTTTGACAGTGATGCGTTTCTTAAAATCTCATTAAAACATTCAACCTAGTTTGTTTTTCGTGCGAAATGACTTGAATAAATACGACTGGAGCTCTTTTATGTTGGTTTTTTCCTATAAAACAGTTTACGGTGGTTTTTTTTTTTACCTTAAGTTACATAAAGAAAACCACTCAAGCTCATTTGCAGGGACATGTTTTAATATATTCTATATAAAAACAAAAAAAAGGATGAAAGACAAGTTTTAAATGTTTTTACTACTATTTTTTAACAAACTTACATTTGAAATTGTACTGCTCTCCCACTTCGTCAGCCATTGTTGCGAATCTGTAGAGTCCAGCGGGCGGCGCGCAAAGCATGCTGGGATAGCCTTCGCCGGTGAGGATACATCAGATCCATCCTCAAAATTCAGGAGGAACATATGAGGACGTGAGAATGAGTATCCTTCAAATTTGGACAGTACTCATCGCTACGCTGTGACCTCATCAAACTCAAAATGCGTCCTCACAAGCATCCTGCCCCTGCATTCGAACACACCCATAGTTTTTTCATGTTAATTGTTCTTTAACTCTTTTTCTTTAGAAAAGTAAAAAAAAAAAAAAAAAAAAGATTAACATCTTGGAATCGTCTTTGAACATTAAGACCTGCTGTCGTTCTTCATGCTCCAGGTGCAGGCCGTGGGGTCTACAGGTGCAAACAGTTGGCCTTCCAGCAATGAAGGGAACCCTGCAACTCCAACCCTCAGCTTGTCTGCAGACAGCTCAAACTCCACTTTCTCCTTGCTGACACCTTTGGGCATTCGTATAGAAATCGTGATGCCTTCTTCTGTCTGCTGCCAGAAGTAAAGTGGTTCTGAAATGAAAACAAATGTGTTGAAGTGGAAGACATTTTGAAATAGGCTGAGTTTACAACAGAATACAGGTGCTGATCATAAAATTAGAATATCATGACAAAGTTGATTTATTTCAATAGTTCCATTCAAAAAGCAAAGCCTGTAGAATAAATTAATTCACTACACACATGTAATGCTTCTTATGACCTGAAAACATGGCATGAGATAATGGGACACTGCAATTTTGATGACATTAAGAAACTGCAGGGAGTAATAGATGGGATGGACATCAAGGATAAAACAGTTGGAACAGAAAGGGACTGTGAAGTCTGTATAAAAGGTACATTTTGTCAGACAAGAAATAGAGCTGGATGCTAAAGCTAAGACTGTTTTGGAACTCGTGCATACAGATCTGGCAGGACCAATAAGTCCAGAAACAAAAGAAGGATTTAGGTATGCTGTTTCATTCACTGACGACTTTTCCGGTGCAATATTTGTTGTTACGGCCGCCGCCGTTTTGGAGCCCAGTGGTGTGCTGCGCTCCATTCCCTGTTCAGCAGCAGAGCAGCACCGTGGACAGCGGCTCCTTGGGAAGCTGTCCGTACGTTCAGGACCACGGACAGTGCCAGAGCAGCAGTCACGCCAGCTGGGACTTAGCGCCTCATCAGCTGGCTCTTCAAAAGCGGGCAGCTGGAGATCATCAGGGGAGAGAAATGTTTGGTGGTTACAGCAACGTGTGGTTCTCTCTCCTTGGTGGTTACAGCAACGTGTGGTTCTCTCTCCTTGGTGGTTAACTTGTCTGACGGTTTTGTGCTTTAAACCAGTTTGTTTGTTTCTTGTGAAGAAACAACCTTAGGACTTTTTGTGCGTGTTTGGGATAAGTTAAGTTAATCTGGCAAACTTTTGGTTTTGGTGTGTCTTTGAGACTATCTTTTGGTAAATTACCAGGTGGGGATCTCTCCCCTTTTTGAAGTCTCGTAGGTCCTGAGCTGTTTTTAGAGGTTTGGACACTTTTTTTTTATTATTCAAGTTTTTTTTATTAAGTTTTCCAAATTTTTACATACAAACAAAAACAAAATACCCAAATAACCCCCCCCCCTCCTCCTCCCATACAGCACTGGTTAACTCAAAACCACTCACAACCACCATTCATAATAACTTCAAAACATGCTATCCAACCACTTTTATATCTTTTTACCAATAAAAAACAAAAATTCATTCCAAGTTCCAAAATATGGGTCTTTTTTTCCCCTTCATTTTAGCAATTAATAGTTCATAAGATGCAATCTCCGTCATCGTTATTATCCAGTCTCTGTAAACAGGTGCCTCAGAACTTTTCCATTTACGCAGTATAACTCTAGCTGCTGATATAAAGCCTGTAAGAGCTAGGGCCCCTGCCGTTGTAGATATATTCGGTACACACGACAAGTCTCCTAGTAAACAAAGTAGAGCAGTTTCCGGGAGTGGTATACCCAACCACTCTTGCATTGTATTCAGTATTTTTTTCCAAAAAGGTTGAACAACATAGCATGACCACATAGAATGAATAAAAGTACCTTCCTGCCTTTTACATTTCCAGCATAAATTGTTCTTCATTAAACCCATTTTATAAAGACGAGCCGGTGTAAAATAATATCTATGGATTATCTTATAATGTGTCAGCTTTCCCCGTGCTTCTCTGGTAAACCATCCCATATTGGACATTATCCTTTGCCATGAATCTCTATCCAACCTTATGCTTAAATCCCTCTGCCAAACATGCCTTAAGCCATCATAATTTCCATATAATACTTTGGCTGCCATCTTATAAAACATAGATGCTGACTGATACTTTTCTGCCAGTTTTAAATAGAGTTGTACAACATTGTCCTCTTCAGGCAGCTCCTTAACCAAACTGTCCAAGCTACTTCTTATCTGGAAATATCTCCATAAGTTACCTGTATTATCCAGGTTAAATTGTAGCCTCAAGTCCTGATAAGATTTCACTGTTCTGTTGTCGATTAGATCCTCTAATTTTCTCATACCCCTCTCTCTCCACAAATTCCAACAGACGACTTCCTTTCCCACCCTTATTGCTGGGTTATACCAAATTGATGAGTATAATTGTTTATACTGGGATATCTTTAACCATTTGTGGAGTTTGTTCCAGATATTTTTAGAACGCTGTAATATTGGATTATTCTCTTTATGCTCAGCTTCCTTCTTTTGTGCTCTTTTTTGTGACACAGCTTCTAAAGGCCAAAAGGGGGCAGTAAATTCTTTTTCTATAGCTACCCATCCTAAATAAGTGTCCTCTTTACCACCATGTTTTGTTAAATTAGCCACTTCAAAGGCAATGTTATGCAGCTCCACATTTGGCAAAGCAAGACCCCGTCCCTTCTTGTTACATACATTTTTTGTTGATTTATCCTTGGTTTCTTTCCATTCCATAGATATTCCTTTACCGTCTAATTATATTGATAATAATACTCTTCACTTATTGAAATCGGAAGCATCATTGATAAATAATTAAATTGTGGCACAATCACCATTTTAATGGTATTAATTTTTCCCCATAATGTTAAATTCAGAACTTTCCATTTCTCCAGACTATACTTTATCTTAATAAGGAGAGGAGCCATATTAATGTGCATTATATCTGTTATATTAGCGCACATTTTAACCCCTAAATACTTCATCCCAGTTGAGAGCCATTTAAAATTCCCTGCAGTCACCATGGTAGAATAACAAGCTCTAGAAATTGCCATAGCCTCTGACTTATGCCAATTAACTTTATAACCCGAAATTTGAGAAAATAAATCAACTTTGTCAAGAAGAGCCTGTGTAGAAGATGTCGGCTCTGAAAGCAAACAAAGAATATCATCTGCGTAAAGAAACAATTTATGTTCTCTCCCACCTGCTTCCACCCCTTTAATCGCTCCCTCCCTTCTTATTGCAATTGCTAATGGCTCCATAAATAATATAAACAATAATGGGGACAAAGGGTCTCCTTGTTTTGTACCCCTATACTGTCTAAAAAAGGGGGAAATACAACCATTTGTAACTACAGCTGCCCTAGGCTTTGCATAGATTGCTTTAACCCATGTAAGGAAACCGCTCCCAAATCCAAATTTTTCCAAAATATTCAATAAACACTCCCATTCTACCCGATCAAATGCCTTCTCAGCATCAAGTGAGAAGGCAGCGACCGGCACATCGCTCTCCTGACTTTTCCACATCAAATGAAGTAATCTCCGCATATTATCAGATGAGGACCTTCCTTTAACAAAGCCCACCTGGTCAGGATGAATTAATATAGATAAAAGTTTTTCTAATCTCATGGCTAATATTTTTGTAAGGACCTTACAGTCAACATTCACCAGACTCACAGGCCTGAAGCTACCAGGATCCAACGGGTCTTTATCTTTTTTTAAGATCACTGATATAAGAGCTTCATAAAAAGTTTCAGGTAGGCATCCTACTGATTTTGCCTCCCTATAAAGCTCTGTTAGAATAGGCGCCAGAAGATCTATGTTAACCCTATAATATTCAATAGGAAATCCATGTATTCCTGGGGATTTCCCCCCCTTCATAGACTGAATTGCAGCTCGGACCTCCCGCTCAGTAATCGGTGCATCCAGTTCGTCAGCTTGTTGTAGTGATAGCTGAGGGAGTTCGAGCCCAGAAAAAAAGGTTTCCCATTTACTTAGGTCTATCTTGGCGTCAGTAGAATAAAGATTTGTATAATACATCTGAAACAACTGATTGATCTCAGACGTCTTAGTTACTACCTCCCCTTCATTGTTTCTAATTCCTGAAATAACATAAGAAGCCTCTTGTTGTTTCAACTGCCTTGCCAAGAGTTTACTAGCTTTATTTCCATTTTCAAAAAAATTTGCCCTGGTCCTGAAAAGCGCATATTCAGCCTTTTTGTTAAGTAACTCATTAAAATCCATTTTCAATTTACATACTTCTTTTAGTAGCAACTCATTGTAATTTAATAACAACTGCTTTTTTTTGTCTTTTAATTGGGATTCTAATAACCTCATTTTTGCCTCATCCAATCTTTTCTTCCTGCTTGAATATGCAATAATTTTATCCTTGATAAAAGCTTTAGAAGCATCCCAAACGGTACTAAATTTTTCTGTCGATCCAGTGTTCATTTGAAAAAAGAACTTAATATCTTCCTTCAGCATATCCTCAAATCCTGCATCTTGGAAAAGGGAAACATTAAGCCTCCATCGTTTACTTTTAGCCTGCTCCTCCCCTATTACAAGATCCAACGTAACAATTGCGTGGTCTGTAAGTGCCCTTGCTCCAATTTTACAGCTAACACACAAATCACTCATGCATTTAGAAATCAGAAAATAATCAATCCTTGAATAGGATTTATGCTTATGGGAGAAGAATATAAATTCCTTTTCTCTTGGATTAACAATCCTCCATATATCCACAAGACCCAGATCTTCCAGTAGTTGGTGAATAGCCTGTCTATCCCTAGGAATCTGTTTGCTATATGTTGTCTTATCCAGTATACCATCTTGCACCTGATTGAAATCCCCCCCTAACAAAACTTGTCCATCCAATGACCCCAGAAGCTTATTAATTTCATTAAAAAAATTGGGATCCTCTGTGTTAGGAGCATATATATTACAGAGGATTATTCTACTCCCATTAATTTTTGCTTCAACACATATGAATCTTCCCTCTTCATCTTCATGTTGATTTAATAATACAAAATTCATACTTTTATGCACCAAAATTGCGACCCTCCGTTTCTGACTATTAAAACAGCTGTAGAACACCTGCCCCACCCACATTGTTTTAAGTTTATCCGCTTCCTTATCTGTTAGATGCACTTCCTGGAGGAATGCTATATCTATCTTTTGAGATTTTAAATAGTTCAAACATTTCTTTCTCTTCACAGGATTTGACAGACCATTCACATTCCAAGTCACCATTTTAACACTTTTAACCATTTTCTCTTTCCATTGACAGCCAAGGATCAGAATCAATAAGGATAGCAAAACAAGTATATTACTATAGGTCTGTGATTGTATACCGTTATAGAACCCAGGCTTGTGCTGCACATAAAAACAAACTATAATCCCCTCAAACAAAACCCTTATACCCACTATCATAAGTTTAATAAGCTTTAAAATAACCCCCATCCCCCCCCCCCCCCCAAAAAAAAGAAAACGCTATAGTCTGTGAGGCGCGACCAATGACCCCCCTCAACAAATCCTCCGACAGTCCCCCCACCATGAAAAAAAAAAATATATATATATATGTGTATCCATACATACACACACCCATACCTACACATATACTATATATATACATATACACATACACATGCATATACATATACATACAAACATACAAACACACATACATACACATACTTTCCATTATGCTTCTCTGACTGTATCCCTTAATTTTTACATCAACATAGTTTAGAGCCATATCCTATTCAAATACCATATTGCTCCAAAAAGTAAGATTAATCAATCAATCAATCAATCAATCAAATTTTATTTCTCAAGCGCTTTTCAAACAAAGTGTTATTCAAAGTGCTTTACAAAATGACCCCAGATTCCCATAACAGGTTAAAAACATTAACAAACATATGCAATCACACGCACACACACACAGACTCACACACACGCACACACACACAGACTCACACACACACACAAGTAAAAATTATATTAGGCTGAGTCCAGATGAGCCAAGTATGGTAACGCAAGGAAACGCCATAAGAGGAGCCGTCTGTCCCGGCAGCATCAGGTCTTCCACACTAAGTCAGGGCGCTCAGTGGAGGGGGAGCATAGACCCCCACCTATAGAGCGCCCAGGAAGCTACAGTCGACCACCGCTCCCGGAGCAGAGGGCCCCCACAGAGGAAACACTGGATTAAAATGAGTAAAAATGTAATAAAAGAGCTAATATAAATGACAACAATTAGAAAATAAGTAATAAATAAAATCATAGACAGTAAAATAATAATATTAAATAATAAAACTGTGCTAAACTATAATCATATAGAACATGCAAAGCAAGTAATAAAATATAATCATGTAAAACGAGAAATAAAACTGTAGTAAATATTCAGATAATACTAACCTAAAAAGATGGGTCTTGAGTCTGGACTTAAAAACATGAACGTTCTCTGAGGCCCTGAGGTCCTCTGGCAGCTCGTTCCAGAGGCGAGGGCCATAACACTGGAAGGACGCCTCGCCGTGAGTTTGTGTCCTGACTTTAGGGATGACCAGGAGACGCCTGCCAGAGGAGCGCAGAGGCCGCGAGGGTTCCTATTGTAAAAGCAGTTCTGATAGATAAGAAGGCCCAAGACCGTTAAGACACTTAAAAACCGTTAGAAGAACCTTAAAATTGATCCTGAAACACACGGGGAGCCAATGCAATGACTCTAAAACTGGTGTCATGTGCTCCCGCCTCCTGGTCTTCATCAGGACACGTGCTGCCGAATTTTGTAGAAGTTGTAAACCTGAGATGCTCTTTTTGGGAAGACCAGAAAGCAGGGCATTGCAGTAATCTATCCTACTGGTGATAAAAGCATGCATCAACGTCTCCGTATTGGCCCGATAATCAAATATTTGGCACACTTCTGAAAGCCATAAATATCCTATAACCCCCACTTCCGTTCCTTAGCTAAATTACCGTCCTCCTCCCCAGTGACGATCAATCAGTCAATAGTTCCTCCCTTTGCGGTCTGTCCGTCTTTGTCCGACTACATATAAGCTCCATTGCCTTTCGGGGATCCTCAAAACTCTTCTTTTCTCCTTTCCATGTGAAACGGAGGGTGGCTGGGTATGATAACGTAAATCTAATGTCCAGATCATGCAGTTTCCTTCTTACCTCCATGAACTTTCTCCTCTTCTCCACTACGTCTCTAGTCATATCAGGAAAGAAGGAAATCTTACAATCGTTCCACTTGATCCCGCCGTCGTCTCGAAAACGCTGCCTAGCAGCCATGAGCACCCTCTCCTTTTCAAGATAGTTATGAAAACGTACAATAATCTGCCGTGGTGGTTGCCCGTCGTTCGGTAACGGGCCCGGGGTGCGGTGCGCCCGCTGCAGCTCCCTGTTGTGCAGATCAATGCCCAACGCTTCAGCAATAATAATTCTCACCATCTCTCTTGGTTTGCCATTTTCAGCGCGCTCCTTAACCCCCACCAGGTGAAGATTTAATCTTCTGTCCCTGTTCTCCATGTCCTGGACAACCCTCCGAAGCTCTTCATGCTGACGTGCTCGCTCTCTGGCTTCCTTATCCAGCCTCTCATTCTCCTTTTCCAAATCCATAATCCGTGCATCCGCTTCCTCCAGCTTTTCACCAAGGCTAATAACTTCTGTTTCCATTTTAGCCTGTGATGCTTTCACTTGTGAAACGTCTGCCTGTAGATCCTGCAGAATGCTGCTCACTTGAGCTATTTCCCGCCTAGCCTTTTCCAACGTGGACTGCAGCTCCGTCATTGCATTCACTGCCACCGGGTTCGACAAGCCAGCCTCATGACTCTGCGTAGCGTCCTCGCCGTTGTTAACGCCGGCTAGCTTGTTGCTACTAGCGGCTACCATACTAGCCGCCTGTTTTGCCGATCTCGTTTTCGGATTGACAGTAGACATTTGTTCACACTTTTCTCTTACACGCTCTAGGATCCTATCGTCAATGGTAGATCACTTTAACCTCATAGAAAGTAAAGTCCCAATCATGAAAATCCAGGGGAAAGTGGCTGACCCGTCAGGA
>NC_091759.1:27331565-27461926 GCF_043380555.1 Nothobranchius furzeri
CTTACATTTTTTTGCCGCAATTTTGTGAGGACAAACATTCAGAAAGCCCATAAAAAGCATTCAGGCAGCTCACTTTGTAAAAGGAAAAACTAATAAATACACCTGAAAACAATTCTTACCGTTAGCAGAATTGAGCTTCCTTTTTCTTTTACAGTGCATTGTGTTGTGCATCATGAGTTGAGCATTGAGTGTTTAATTGAGAAAAATGTGAAAATGCTAATGCTTGTCTGAGATAAGTCTAAAGGGTGCAGTGAGGGGTTTTACAGCCTTAAAAGATCTAGAATAATTGTAGAAGATAAAGCTGGCTACTTCACAAAATTTGCCTTTTGCGGGTTATTTGTAAAAGATTCCTCCTGAGACAAACAAAGGACCACTGTTCTCTTAACATTTCTCTGTGCAGATTTTTTTTCTCTCCAGCTTAGCTGAATGCTAAACTACACTCCTGGACACGACTACTAATCTGCTCCAGTTCCATTTTTTGGTTCTTTTTTAAAACACAGAAAAGGTTTCATATACAACACGCTTTAAAGACCTGCGGATGCCCAACATGGGCAATAAACAAAGGAAAACAACAAACAACAACAGAAAGAAAAAAACAACCAAAGCAAAGAACCAGAAACCCAGTGAGACAAGAACCACAACCAGTGATAACCCTCCCATACATCAAAGGCATAACAGAAAAGAAAAGAGCAACAATGAAAAAACACAACATAAACACACCAACAAAACCATACACAACAGTTAGAAACAGACTAGTGCACCCAAAAGACAAAATACCAGCTGGACTTAAATGTGGAGTCATTTACGAAATCCCATGCAAACTCTGCAATAAAACATACATAGGAGGAACCCGGACGCCAACTCAACACACGAACAATAGAACATAGAAAGGAGTGCGAGAAAGAAACAAGTCGAAGACACACAAGAGCAGCAAAAGAAGAACCCTAACCCTAACCCTAACAGATCACTGCACAAGAGAAAACCATGTAATGGACTGGGACAACACAAGGATCATATACAACAACAGAAATACAAAAGATGGATAAAAGAAGCTATAGAGCAGGGGTCGGCAACCTGTTCCCATGAAAGAGCCATTATTACCCTTTTCCCACAGTAAAGAAAACACTGGGAGCCACAGCAGCTGCAGCGTTGTGGGCGGGGCCTACCCTCAGACAGCAGAGTGCTGCTCACAACAGTTGACAGTGGCCAGTACCGGTCACTCGTGTACGTCAACGTTATCTTTCATAAGACGATAATCAATAAAATGATTTATATAAAGTGGATCCAGAAGTTGTAGCCCGTCTCTGCCGGCAATATTTTGATATTTTTCACCCTGTTGGTGGTTTTACTGAGCAGGTGCCACTTTTGTCATACGTGTCTTTTTAAAACATGTTTAGACTGTTCAGAATACAAATCCAGGCTCTGTTCTCGTGTTAGCAGTTTGAATTTGATGCGTGCCGCTAGCGGTAACCAGTGGAGCTCAGTGAACAGAGGGGTGACGTGTGCTCTTTTTGGCTGATTGAAGACCAGACGTGCCGCTGTGTTCTGGACCATTTGAAGAGGTCTCACAGTACAGGCTGGAAGACCAGTTAGAAGGGCGTTGCAGTAATGGAGGCGGGAGATGACAGTAGATTGCACCAGGAGCTGGGTGGCATGTTGTGTTAGGTATGGTCTGATCTTTCGTATGTTATACAGCGCAAAGCGGCATGAACGAGCAACAGAGGCAACATGATCTTTAAAGGTCAGGTGTTCATCAATCACAACACCCAGATTTCAAACTGCCTTTGAAGGAGCCAGAGATAGGAAGTCATTTTGGATTGAGATATTGTGCTGTATGGATGGTTTTGCTGGGATGACAAGTAGTTCACTTTTAGAGAGGTTGAGTTGGAGATGGTGGGATTTCATCCATTTTGATATGTCAGAGAGACAGTTTGATATTCGTGCTGAGACAGTGTGGTCGTCCGGTGGAAATGACAGATAGAGCTGGGTGTCGTCTGCATAGCAGTGGTAGGAGAAGCCATGTGATCGAATGATCTCACCCAGTGAGGTGGTGTATATGGCAAAGAGAAGATGTCCTAGTACAGAGCTCTGGGGGACTCTTGTGGCAAGATGGTGCACGGTAGAAGACTGTCCAAGCCAAGATACGCTGAATGATTGTCCTGTGAGGTACGATTCAAACCAGGCGTGTGCTTTCTCTGAGATGCCCATGCTAGAGAGTGTGGACAAAAGGAAGCCATGGTTGACAGTGTCACATGCAGCCGACAAGTCGAGCAGGATAAGCACTGAGGATTTGCCTGTCGCTCTAGCTTCTTTTAAGGATTTGGTCACTGCTAACAGCAGTTTCAGTGGAGTGGCCCTTTTTGAACCCAGATTGGTAAGGGTCAAGCAGACAGTTTTGTGAGAGGTATTCTGTGATCTGCTTGAAAGCCAACCTTTCAATGATTGTGGACAAAAAAGGGAGGAGAGAGATAGGTCGGTAGTTCTCTACATGATTTGGAGGAAGAGATGTTTTTTTTTTTTAGCAGCGGTTTAACCTGAGCATGCTTGAGAGAGGTGGGAGTGAAGCGTTGATCACATGTGTGACTGCTGCGGCTGCTGTGGGAGCAATAGCTTGGAGCATCTTAGTCGGAATGGGGTCCAGTGGGCATGTAGTAGGGCGGCTGCACGTGAGAAGCTTGGACACACAGTTCACAGTGAGAGGGGAACAAGAGGAAAATGAAGCAGTTGGGCTTGAGATGGTTGGACTAGAAGGGGTTTGTGGTAGCGAATGTTCAGGAGTGGCCAGTTGAGTAAACTGTTTGCTTATATCTGCCACTTTGTCAGTGAAGAATGAGGCAAAGGTGTCAGCTGATAGACTGTTGGTAGGAGGTGGAGATGGAGGGGTGAGCAGAGTTTTGAATGTTGAAAATAGTTTCTGAGAGTCAGTAGAACTGAGAATGTTGTCAGTGTAGAAAGCTTTCTTTGCATCAGTGATGCTGGCAGAGAATGAGGACAGTAATTCCTGAAATTTCAATTGATCACCAGGATCTTTTGTTTTTCGCCATTTCCGTTCCGCAGCTCTAAGATTGGTGCGTAGAGACCGGAGGGTATCATTTAGCCAAGGGTACGACTGAGAGGATCTAGCAGGTCTAGTGGCTAAAGGGCACAAGTTGTTAAGACAAGAGCCGAGTGTGGAGCAGAGTGACTCGGTGGCATCATTCACTTCATAAGCAGAGAATGTGCTGGGAGATGGAAGAGTGGAGGCAACAAGAGAGGAGAAGTGGTTGGGTGCCAGATTGCAGAGGTTGCGGCGGAATGAGACCATTGGCGAGGAAGCAGTGGACCTACCTTGTAGAGTCATGCTGAAATGGATGAAGTAATGATCGGAAAGGTGCAGCGGTGTGACAGAGATTGTGTCTATGACACAGTTTCTGGTGAAAATGAGGTCAAGTGCTTTTCCAGCTTTGTGAGTTGGAAGACTTTGTGCTAGTTTTAGATCGAATGATGACATTAGTGACAGGAAGCCTGATGAGCTGGGATTGTCCAGGTGAATATTCATGTCTCCAAGGACCATTGTGGGACAGTCGTGCTCAGGAATGGAGGAGAGCAGGGTGTCGAGTTCATCAAGAAAGTCTACGAGTTGACCTGGTTGGCGATATATGACAACCAAAAATAATGTTTTTGGTACAGTTACCTGGATGGCATGTTATTCAAAGGAGTTGTATTGGTAGCATCTGACTGTAAATCCATTTGTTGGAAATTAACATGCCCGTTCCACCACCTCGGCCAGATGCACGTGAAGTGTGGGAGAAAGTGTGCTTAATTGAGAGAGCAGATGGGGTAGCATTGTCACATGGTTTGATCCAGGTCTCAGTGAGAGCCAGTGCATTGAGTGACAGGTGGTTTGCATATGCAATAATGAAGTCTGCTTTGTTTACAGCTGATTGGCAGTTCCACAGTCCCATTGACAGGTGGATGTCTTCGGGGGGAGTTGGTTTTAGCGAGTTGAGGTTTTGAAGGTTGTGAAAGCGGTTTGCTGTGTGTGACCTTCCTCTGAAGCCAGTCATCACAGTTATAGGATAATGGCACATTTTGCTAGGTGTCGATGGAGCAGCGTCTGGGTCAAGTCTGTTTGCTCTGTGTACCTGCTCTGTGGACACGCACAGGTAGACACGCATGACTTTACCCAGGAGTGTCTTCACACCGGAGGGGGTGAGACACAAGGGCTGACGCTTCAGTTATGCCACCAAACTTATGCTGTGCTACTAGTTGGAAACAGGTGTTCATGCAGCAGCTGATTGCAATGGTTGAGACCTAGATCACCTGATGAGTGTTTTCAGGGAGGGGAGAAACAGCTCGTTCACAGCCCCTGTTTGCACTTATTGTTTTCACTTGGTCCAAACCGGAGTTACTAGACAACAGGATTACTCACAGATGAGTTTCCTTCTCTTTCCCAATGGAAGATAGTGCAAAGCAAAAGTTTAAGAAGACAAAAACAAGCACTAACAGACACTCAAGGCCCTTCGGTGCAGATTCAAGTCTGACTCCCTCGTTCTGCTGGGGGACTTTAACGCCCACGTGGGCAACGACAGTGAGACCTGGAGAGGTGTGGTTGGGAGGAACGGCCCCCTGATCTGAATTCGAGTGGTGTTTTGTTATTGGACTTCTGTGCCAGTCATGGATTGTCCATAATGAACACCATGTTCAGACATAAAGGTGTCCATATGAGCTCTTGGCACCAGGATACCTTAGGCCGCAGCTCGACGATCGACTTTGTTTCATCTGACCTGCGGCCGCATGTCTTGGACACTCGGGTGAAGAGAGGGGCGGAGCTGTCAACTGACCACTACCTGGTGGTGAGTTGGCTCAGATGGTGGGGGAGGATGCCGGTCAGACCAGGCAGGCCCAAAAGTATCGCGAGGGTCTGCTGGGAACATCTGGCAGAGTCTCCTGTACGAAGGAGCTTCAATTCCCACCTCCGACAGAACTTCCAAAATGTTCCGGGGGAGGCGGGAGACATTAAGTCTGAATGGACCCTGTTCCGTGCCTCCATTGTTGAGGCGGCCGACCGGAGCTGTGGTAGCAGGATCGTCAGTGCCTGTCGTGGTGACAACCCCCAAAGTGGACATTGGCGGTTAGGGATGCTGTCAAGCTGAAGAAAGAGTCCTATCAGGTCTATTTGGCCTTTGGGACTCAAGAGGCAGCTGACGGGTACCGGCAGTCCAAGCGGAACGCGGCTCGGGTGGTCGCCAAGGCAAAAACCCGGGCATGGGAGGAGTTTGGTGAGACCATGGAGCAAGACTTCTTTTACAAGCCAATTTACCGGGCTAGCTCCACTCTTCTAGATTTTACTAATATCTCAGGGTTTGGCTTGTAATCGGTGTAGTGGGCGTAACATGCCAGTTTACCAACAAACACTCTTACTCTATATAGAGTTGATTAGCAATCACCAAAATACCCAGGGCTTCTAATTCTGGCCAAGTTACCATTATGTAGAAATAAGGAGGCTCAAACACACCTACACACACCCCCAGTCCATGAAGCTTATGTACACTTCAGGTGAAGACCCTTGCCAGCTGTTCCTTTTATGCTGAGGAGACACCTGACTTTACCTGTAGCCTACCATGGAGGAAACACTTATATCAATAACACCTAGGGATGGCATTTACAGCCAGCATCTCTCCTTTGCTTGGTTACCGACAGGAGAAGACCCCACTCGTAAATCCTTTTTTCGTTCCTTGAATCCGAGGAACTAAGTTTTATTTCACACAGATGAAAAAAGAATAATAATCCAAATGAAACCCTGACAAAACGGGTTAAAAAGTGAAACAACTCTTTGCCAATAAACCGAGTTATAGCAAAGTTGAGCTGAATAAGCTCTCCAAAAATGACACTAGGTCAGATTATCACAGACAAAAAGCTCAAAGCAAAAGCTTCCTTCTTTTCATCTCTCTACCTCACACACTCTTCCCATCAAAGGCCAACCTCCAGACCCAATAGCTCCTTTTTATTTACTCTGTCCCACCTCCCTCACAGTCATTTCTTTGTTCGCTGCTTCAGACTTCAAACTTCCTGGTCACGTGTTCCTCTTCTTCTTGTTACTTCTCCAACGGCCCCGAAGAGACCATTAATCTTGGATGTCATGATGTCACCTTTTCTTCTCCCAGTCTTCATCCGTTCATTTGTTTCTTCTTCTCAGCGCCTCCTGCAGGCTTCCTTTCTTTTCCTTTGGGATTACATCACCTCCTCTCGTATCCACTGGTCAGTAGGGGGGGGGGGACGTGGCATGATTACCCCTTCCTTTTCTTCTGCCCAGGATCAAATGGTCATCTCCAGCATTAGCTGGACAAGATGTCTTATTTATATGGTTATAGCATCTTGACCAACTCCACAGAGGATAAAAGATAACATACATGCTTACTCCCAACATCTGTTCAGGTCAAAACAGGTTATATCCACAACATGAATCGTTTGACCATATCAGCAGAATGAAGGCACATCACTAATTTATGACATCACAGTTCAGGGGGCTAGAAGTCTGCCTGCAGACAGACAGACAGACACAGACAGACACAGACAGACAGACAGACAGACAGACGCATAATAAGAGAAGGTAACAGGCCTATAGCTTGGTTACACACACGGATACACCTTGTAGAGCCTAGAATTGATTTCACATAATGAGACATAATCCAGACTTAATTCCATACATTAACAAGTCTGATTATACTCCATACAACAACCTCTGTATGGCTTCGAGGAGATTCTGGTCCACCATCCGGCGCCTCGGGGGGGGGGAGCAGTGCGCTACCAACGCTATCTATAGTGGGGACGGTGTGCTGCTGACCTCTACTCAGGATGTTGTGGATCGGTGGAACACTGGACCAGCTCTATACCCTTAGGGGGATCCTGGAGGGGTGAGTGGGAATTTGCCCAACCAGTCTACGTGTGTTTTGTGGATTTGGAGAAGGTGTTTGACCGCGTCCCTCGGGGGACCCTGTGGGGGGTACTCCGGGAGTATGGGGTACTAGGCCCTCTGATACGGGCTGTTAGGTCCCTGTATGACCGGTGTCAGAGCTTGATCCGCATTGCCGGCAGTAAGTCGGGCTCGTTCCCAGTGAGAGTTGGACTCCGCCAAGGCTGCCCTTTGTCACCGATTCTGTTCATAACCTTTATGGACAGGATTTCTAGGCACAGCCAAGGTGTGGAGGGCATCCGTTTTGGTGGCCTGAGGATCAGGTCTCTGCTTTTTGCAGATGATGTGGTCCTGTTGGCTTCATCAGAACATGATCTTCAGCTTTCGCTGGAGCGGTTCACAGCCGAGTGTGAAGCAGCTGGGATGAGAATCAGCTTCTCTAAATCTGAGACCATGGTCTTGATTCAGAAAAGGATAGAATGCCTTCTCCGGGTCAGGGATGAGGTCCTGCCCCAAGTGGAGGAGTTTAAGTATCTCGGGGTCTTGTTCATGAGTGAGGGAAAACTGGAGCGTGAGATCGATAGGTGGATTGGTGCTGCATCTGCAGTGATGCGGGCATGTACCGGTCTGTCGTGGTGAAGAGAGAGCTGAGTCAGAAGGCAAAGCTCTTGATTTACCGGTGGATCTACGTTCCTACCCTCACCTATGGTCATGAGCTTTGAGTGGAGATCGAAAGATCGAGATCGCGGATACAAGCGGCCGAAATGAGTTTTCTCTGAAGAGTGGCTGGGCTCTCCCTTAGAGATAGGGTGAGAAGCTCGGTAATTCGGCAGGGGTTCAGAGTAGACCTGCTGCTCCTCCACATCGAGAGGAGCCAGTTGATGTGGCTCGGGCATCTGGTCAGGATGCCTCCTGGATGCCTCCCTGGTGAGGTTTTCCGGGCAGGTCCAACCAGGAGAAGACCTAAAGGTAGACCCAGGACACGGTGGAGGGACTATGTCTCTCACCTGGCCAGGGAACGCCTTGGGATTCCCCCGGAGGAGCTGGCCCAAGTGGCTGGGGAGAGGGAAGTCTGGGCCTCTCGCCTTAGGCTGCTGCCCCCGTGACCCGACTCCGGATAAGCGGATGAAAATGGATGGATGGATGGATGGTGGTGTTTACTGTGAGACTGATTACACTGAGAAGATACAGATATTAAATCCAATGGTCCAGTTCTGCAAACCTGGTGGTGCCCTGATTAATTAATATAAGATTATAAACAACTAAACAAGCTAAATCTACACCACATTTGAAATATAGATATAAATCTATATTTATTGCTACACAAGTACAAGGTATTAAATACCACACAATGTGTAAAATCCTTCCCATGTACTAAATTAGCTCAGATCTGTGTGTTAGTATGGTTGGTAAATGGAGGGCCTAGTCTTTGTTCTGATTCTAGCGCAGATCCACTAAGACTGAAAGCATCAAAGCCTAATCACACATTTTTTGATGGAGAAATTTGATTTTTCAGGAAAACTATTTATTAGTCTCACATCATCTCTACACATCACAACAAATGTTGAAAATCAGCTGGGTATTATGTCATCATAACCTTATTAATAATAACCATCATCTTGATTATTATTATTATTATTATAGACCCAGCTGTGAAAAAACTGCAAGCAGACAAACATCTCATCTCTCTGAGAGAGGTTTAACATTTTCCCATCAACCCCAGCAGCGTACCTGCTTTGTCCACCTCCATTGGCTCTGGATCAGGCTGCACCACGGGACGTCCATCCACATGGGTGAAGACAAAAGGCTTCTCAGAGGCCAACATCAGCCCCTTCCCCTGAGGCTCCACTGCAGCGTAGTGAGGCACAGACTTCCCCCTGAGGACCCTCCTCTTCCTAACCTCATACCTCTTCTCCTGACCTGCATGAGGACAAAAACGTGTCAGATGATAGACACTTGTTTTCTAGGAACCTTGGCAAAAAAACAGGATGAGTATCAGCAGCTACACATTTTATTTGGGAGGTTAAGCCTGATTTATACTCGTCAGTCACCTCTGCAAAGGAGAGACGCACACGTACTGGCAGACGTTTTGCTCTCGGACTTCTCCGTCACCTGAGGAGTGTTGCAAAGCAATTCCCTGCCAGGACAACAGAGTGCGTACCATCTTTCTGTGGTATCCTGCCACCATTACTCTCATGTATCTGATCCACGATAGTGTATTTACTGGTGTGTTGATATATTTCAGAGACCATGTTTCTCGTCATTTCTGCCCATGAATAAAAGTTAGCTCTGTGTTTTGTACTCCTTCAGTCATGGGTGAATAAACATTCATAGTTTTGGACTTTTTCCATGACACGTTCTTCAACCTTTTCCAGTTGTGCTGCTAAATATCTTTTTACTTTTTGACGGGGCAATGACAGAACTGTTGACAAATTTAAAGGAAGTGGCATCCTGACCAATCACAAGCTTGTGGTCTCCGTCAGCCTCTGTAAACCTGTCAGAGAGCCCATGTGCAGATGCATAAAGGCGTTGTGTGTCTCTGCACCGACGCAGACGGAAAAGTATAAATCAGGCTTTAGGGTTAAGGGGACACTGCCTCCAAATATCTGCTGTGTTTTTTAATGGGAATATTTAATGATAACATTGAAAGGGATCCTGCTTCCTGTCTTTTTGCTTATTGTGTTCAAGCCGTGATCCAGCGATACTCAATCCTGGTCCTGGAGAGCTGGTTTCCAGCACGTATTTGTTGTTTCTCAACTACAGCACACCTAATACAGTGGTTGAATCTAGAGGCCGACCGACATGGGTTTTTAACCCTGCCACTGTCTTCATGGGTGACCCCGTGAGGAAAGTTGACCATTGAGCTGGATTGATGGTTTATCCTTTGAGGTCCATGTGGCAGGCGTGAGCACCACCTCACCCCTGCCACATGGACCTCAAAGGATAAACCATCAATCCAGCTCAATGGTCAACTTTCCTCACGGGGTCACCCATGAAGACAGTGGGAGGGTAAAAAATAACTTTGGCTGTTACAGAAAAAACTTAACATATCGGCCGGCTGATCGTTGCATCACCTACGCAGCAGCACACCAAGTTCTGCAGAAGCCTGTTAATTACCTGCTGAATGAAATCAGGTGTGATGAAGTAGAGTTACAACTAAAACATGCTAGATGCCAGCTCTCCAGGCACAACTGCTGTAAACCAATCATAAAAATGCTGTTGGATAGTACACACCAGATGGTAGGTCCCAACACAGTTTCCCTGGGAACATCCTAAATCAGATGTGCCAAACTCTGGTCCTTGCAATCCCGTATTCAACGTTTTAGTTTCACTTTTTCAACTCACCTGATATTACTCAGTGGTGATTAACATTCTTTTGCAGAGGCTGATGAGTTGCTGAACAGGCGATTCAGCCACTGAATCAGCAGGGAAACAACTAAAACATGGTGGATAGGGGATCTCATGGACCAGGGCTGGGTACAACTGATCTAAATATGTACCATAATGTCATTTTCATCAAGTACCGCAGCTATTTGCTAATGTGATTCTCACACATATGGCAATAAAGCCTTCTGGTTCGGATTATTATTAATGGTAATAATAATAATAAGACATATTATATGCTTCAGGACGCTGGGGTCATTGGCGATTCTGATTCTGATCATTTTACTAGTACAAGAGTTAGGTACAGTACTGGTTACTATCAAATATATGTTCATTACTACTACAACACTGTTCCTACATCATTTTAAAATAGAAGCTATTTAGAGTAAATCTTAGAGTTGATCAGAGTAAAGATCATTCTGCCAGCCAGTCAGATCCTGATAGGCCCACCAGAACTATGAACAGACAGACCAGAACCCTGTTTTGTCCACACAAACTTTGTGATTTATATAGAAAAACGTGACGTAAAAATGTGACAACTTTAAGCAAACCGGACCTGGAGGACACCCATTCTCCAGACCTCCAGACGGGAACTCTGGCAGAGCAGCCGGTGAGATGGTGAATTTAACACGCGCGCACACACAACTTTACCAAAGCTATCTTTTAATTGTCTTTTTAAGTGTATTTGTAATATGTTTCCAGTTCCTATAACCCACCACAAGGTGTGCACCAGCACCAAAGAGCAGACAAGAAAAAGATAAGTACTGAACTACTCTGGGGGGTCTGGGGGCATGCCTTCCTGTAAGAAAGTTTTGGAAATTTTAAATTTAAAAGCAGCAGTCTTACCCAATTTGACAAAAGGTTTAGAGTTACAGGCTGGTAAAAATGTATAATTGTATCTACACGTATTCATGGCATTATAATGGTATATTTGAGTTAACAATGTTATCCTGTCCTTTCTTTATTACACTTGGAACACCGACTACAGTAAAACCCACTGATGCATCCATGCTGCTCAGCACCAGAGCTGAGCTGATGTCACTAGTCACCAAAAGGCTGCTGGATGTGTCAGCGTACAGCATTTGCAAAAATACATGACTTTTAATTTAAGGAACAAAGTATAACCCAGCTGCTGTTGTTTATTTGTTGTTGCTGTTATATAGCAACTATCTGCAGGGCTTTAGGCCCAGGGCAGACTTTTATACCCGCTTTAGATCCAGACCTGCTAATAAAATCATGTATTCTTTACACCAGCCAGGAAACTCAGTAATGTGCACAGACATCCAAACCGTAGAAATTAAATATAATCAATAATAAAATCAATCTTTTTTTCATTAAAGATACTTTTAATATTTGATATAGCCTAGCTTTAGCAGACATCTGCTTATTTCTATCAGAGCTGAGCTGTGGGAGAAAATATTCTGGTTTATTTCATCTTATTTTCCATCAGCTGTGCTGTGGGTTTAGTGCATTTATTAACTTACTATCATTATAAATGTATATATATATAACAGCTCACTACAATCATCTGGGCATAGAAAGGGTTTCTAGCAGAACAGAAGCCTGTTGGCAGCAGCTCACCTGGTACTTCTACACTGACAGGAGAAATCCTCTCGTCATCAGCAGGTGATCAACAGAGACGTGACTGAACACCGACCTGAAAACCACCCAAACAGCTGACTACTACGGCGGCCTGTTATGCCCAAGGTCCTGGTACACCCTAACAGTTCTTTTTTCTATTATTATTTATTGCTTCTAATTTTAACCCTGTTTTAAATTATGTTTGGAAGAACTTTTGGGTATTTTAAATGTTTTGTTCTTGTTCTTCACCGTGTTATTTTTAACTTAACAGGCCCCTGATCCTTTTCTTTCTTTGACTACATTCCACAAAGTTTTCATGAATAAACACAACTCAGTAGATCTGTGGCTCGAAACCACCCACGCCTCCAACAGCGCTGTGTGTGTTGGTGGGAGGGTTTAGAAGTAGAGGTGTGAATCTTCACTTGTCTCCCGATTCCATTCGATTACGGTTATTGGGTCAGCGATTCAATTCGATTCGATATCCCGATGCATCACGATTACTTCATATTAATTTGTTTTCATCGATAAATAGAACATGTCAGATAATTGCTTTTTTTTTTAAATCAAAAACGTGACACAAGCTGCCATCCCTCAAAAGCTCTCCATCCACAACAGGTTAGGACAAAACATGTAAACATTTAAGAAGATTTAACAAAGTAAAACATCTGTTTCCTGGTTCAACACCACGCCTCAGGCTGAGAAAAACACGCTTTGCAAAAACTCACAAAATGTAAAAAAGTACTGAAAACCTACAGGACTCATCATGTAATAATAAAATACATAATGGGTTCATATATGAGTGTTTAATGTCTCTGAGCAGCTCTAGAGTCAGATATTTATGCCGCAGGTGAAGGGTGTCAGAAATAACACCAAATGAAATGTTTGACTTAGTTTATTTTATTTGAACCCAGTGGTTCGTTTCTGAAATGTTGGAGAATGAATCAAGTTCTGTTTGATGCAGAAAATAATAAAACATAAAACAAATTCTACACTCCAATAATATTTAAGATGTGTGTTTTATTCTTCCTGATAACAACACCAGCAGAAGGCTGTGGGCTGGATTAGGATTAAATTACCCAGCTGATGGATCTCCTTCACTAACCAGCTAACTACAAACCTTTCCACTGACCTGTCCTGTGGGACCCTCACCATGTGACCCTCATGTCCATGTGACCCTCATGTCCATGCTGTCTCTGGAGGAGCAGATAGGAGACAAGACCTCCTGTAACCTAAAATGAACCAAAGCTTCCTCCCAGTTTATCTTTAAGCTGAATTTAACATCAGTTTATCATCATGAAACAAAAGAATAAAGTGGAACAAGAACTTCTATCTTCTATTCCTCTCCTTTTAACTTCTCCGTCTCCCTAAATAAGAGAGACAGACGATCACGCTGCAGCCGCCATCATTGACCCCGCCCCCTCCCCAAGACCGGATCTCCTGACATCACAACACTCGGTCTGACTGAGCGCTTCTAGGAGAAACAATAATTACATTATGAAAATAATAACGCGTGTTTGGAGGAGCGTCCTCCAATCCTCTCTCTCTCTCTCTCTCTCTCCCTCCCTCCCTCAGTTGCTGTGCGAGCGAGCGGAGCGCGCCGCGTGACAACCCATTCAATTAACATAATTCACGGGCCAAGTCCAACAGAACCGGTCGGGCTGATTCGGTTCTGGTTCGGTCTCAGGTTACAACTCCAGCGCTCAGCCCTGCAGTACCACATAAAGGCGGAACCACTTGGTAAATGTGGAGAACGCTCACTCTGACAGATTTGGATGCTGCGCTGGTGCTGCCGTTAAAAAAACTAAACTACATTCCACTATAATCGTTGATGGCGGGTTAGAGTTAAACGATGCAGAATCGTTTATGTCCGCATCCCGATGCATCGATTGTTTTTGTAGTATGGAGTATAATCAGACTTGTTAATGTATGGAATGAAGTCTGGATTATGTCTCATTATGTGAAATCAATTCTAGGCTCTACAAGGTGTATCCGTGTGTGTGTGAAACCAAGCTATAGGCCTGTTACCTTCTCTTATCATGTTTGTGTGTGTGTGTGTGTGTGTCCAGGCAGCCTTCTAGCCCCCTGAAGCGTGAGGTGGTAAATTAGTGATGTGCCTTCACTCTGCTGATATGGCCTAACGATTCATGTTGTGGATATAAGCTGTTTTGACCTGGAAAGGTGTTGGGAGTAGAGTGTATGTTATCTTTTATCCTCTGTGGAGTTGGTCCAGATGCTATAAGCATATACATAAGACATCTTGACTGGCAACGAGGGGATGCCCATTTGACCCTGGGCAGAAGAAGAGGAAGATCATGTGACCAGACGTGGAGCCCCAGAAGCAGGGGTGTTGCCATGGAGATGCAACCCCTGAAGAATGCAGAGGGGAGAAGGACAGAGTGAATAAAATGGGCCATTCCCATCTGTACCGGGTCGGCCCGGGCCGGGTAGCTCCGGTCGGCCCCGGCCTGGCCCGGTTGATTCCACACATCCTTGCTTAGGTATGCAAGGAATGCAGTCAGAGACATTTTCAGCTTCTAGGTAATCAGCATGATGATGAATGATGATGAATTGAGCATGCCTTAAGCCAATGTGGGCTGATTCTACCCACCAATCAGAGGCTTGCTCTAATGGAAGGTGTGAATTTGCTGTCAGCAGTGGGTGTGTTGGCCCTGGTCGGCCTGAAGCAGACCCCCTCGAGAAGAGGGCTGAAAAACAGTCTTGTTGCACCCTGAAAAAGGCAGGCCACCAAGATATGTAAGCAAGCTCTGCTATCTGGGCCGGGCCGGGCCGGGCCGACCAGGTACAGATGGGAATGGCCCAAAAGAGAGTTGCTGAGTCTGTGGGAAGGGATTGCCTTTGATGGGAAGAGTGTGTGAGGTAGAGAGATGAAAAGAAGGAAGCTTTTGCTTTGAGCTTTTTGTCTGTGATAATCTGACCTAGTGTCATTTTTGGAGAGCTTATTCAGCTCAACTTTGCTATAACTCGGTTTATTGGCTAAGAGTTGTTTCACTTTTTAACCCGCTGTGTCGGGGGGTTTTGTTTGGATTATTATTCTTTTTTCATCTGTGTGAAATAAAACCTAGTTCCTCGGATTCGAGGAACGAAAAAAGGATTTACGAGTGGGGTCTCCTCCTGTCGGTAACCGAGCAAAGGAGAGATGCTGGCTGTAAATGCCATCCCTAGGTGTTATTGATATAAGTGTTTCCTCCATGGTAGGCTACAGGTAAAGTCAGGTGTCTCCTCAGCATAAAAGGAACAGCTGGCAAGGGTCTTCACCTGAAGTGTACATAAGCTTCATGGACTGGGGGTGTGTGTAGGTGTGTTTGAGCCTCCTTATTTCTACATAATGGTAACTTGGCCAGAATTAGAAGCCCTGGGTATTTTGGTGATTGCTAATCAACGCTCTACATATTTAAGGGTGTTTGTTGGTAATTCATACCATGCCCACTATACCGATTGCAAGTCAAACCCTGAGATTTTGAAACATCTAAACTAAGAGTTGAGTTAGCCGGTAAATTGGCTTGCACAATTTTCCTCAGCTCTATTAAGAAGCACAGGGGCACCTAATCACTGACAGGCTTCTCTGTTATTAATTATACAATTTGCAGACACAAAAACGGACAAAAACACAGAAAATGCAGACTAAAAATATCGTTTGCCTCGTCACTTTGGAGCCCCTATGCGTCGCTTACACTGCATACCCACTTTTTGCAACACTGTTTGAGAGAAACCACAATAACAGAAGATCCAGCTGCCTCTTCAGCACCCACCAGGTCCTGCAGAGTTCTGGACAGTGATCCACTCCAGACACACAAAGTAACCGCTCCCTTTGCTTTCCTCCGAGTCTTTCTGGATGCGAAGCAACAAAACCTCCATGATGTGGACACCAGCTTGGACGTGAGAGATGCTGTGGAGGAGGATGAAAGGGTCGCCGATGTCCTCACTGAACAAAGGCTGTGAAAGGACCAAAAAACCAATCATGATCATGATCAGCAGATCTGATAAGGTTCTCCAATGAAGACCTCCACTCCTCCTGCCTCAGTGCAACCTCTGAACTTTCTATCTGCCTCTAATCCACTGAGCTTTGCTTGTGTCAGTGTGTTCTAGAGCAGCTGCCATCACCATCGGTGTGTGAATGAGTCACTATAGTGTAAAGGTTGGTTTATGCTTGACGCGTCCGCGAGGTCCGCACGGCTCCGCGCGGCGAAATTGCATCATTTTAACAACCATGCCCCTCCACCGCGTCTCCGCACGGCCCAAAATTTCCGCACCGCGCACCTAGGAAATTTTCTAACCACGCAGAAAAACATGGCGGACCGGCAAGAACTAGTATGGCAGAGGTTCGTAAAGACAGACATTTGTATGATTCAGCTCTCTGAAATCACCGTGATCAACATGTTGTTAATAATTCTTGGAGAGAAATAGCTCGCACTGTCGGAAAAGACGAGGACGCTGTTAAAAATGCTGAAATGCCGTGTTGTAATCAGTGATTTCTACTTCTACTATGGTGTAGTGTTGGATGCATGGAGAGAGATGGCGCTTGCGCACGGTCACGCTGCGAGCTGCTCGTCCTCTTTACGCACTGATGCCTTGCATTTTATCGGTTTTTATTGGCGTTTGATTGGCTTTTATGCACTTTTCTTGTCGCTGATCCCTTTTTTGAATGGTGTGGATCCTCTGCTGACATATGATCGAGCTGCGCTGCTGAGGCTTCGTCCTTCCGTTGATGTAGCCGGCAGCGCGCGCTGGGAACCGGGCTGTGCGAGCTATGAACCTCACGGACGATGCTGCTGGTTGAACTGCCCGCGTGCTCTCTCCACCCAAGCCGTGATGTGTCGGCCCTCTGTCCGCCCCAGCTCGAGAAGGAAGCATCGGAGAAGACGAGGAAAGAGAGGTAGCCGGCGCGTGAGACGTCGGCCTGGATCCCTGAACAAGCGGCTGGCCCGATCCGGCCCAGCTTCTGACCCGATGTTTCCGAGATGTCTCCTGGATTACTCGGCGCCCTGCCCAGGGAACTCGGCCGGCTCTGATGGTGTATCGGCACCGCGCCACGGCCGATCGGCTCGAAGATCTCGCCAGACTGGGGTTTGCTGGGAGAATCTGCGCTCGGTTACGGGCACAGAGTTAGAGGGGACTGGGTCCGTGCGCGATCTCTGTGCTGCAGCCCCAGTTTGGTTTGGTCAATGCCAGGTCTGTGCTGAACAAAACTTTTATTCTTCGTGACTTTTTTATTCAGCATGACCTGGGTTTTCTCTGCATCTGTGAGTCCTGGATCCCGTTTGGCGACACAAGTTCCCTACTCGAGCTCATAACACCTGGCTGCTTGTGTTTTAATATCCCCAGGTCACGGGGTAGAGGTGGAGGGCTGGTTGTTGTTTTTAAATCCAGCTTTCCTTGTAAACAGCTTACAGCCACCATGTCATTTTCTTCCCTTGAACTGTGCTTATTTGAGCTGTGCATCTCCCCCCGCCTGCTCGTCGTGCTGATTTATCGGCCTCCAAAGACTGACTCTAACTTCCTTAATGATTTCTGTGATCTTGTGGCAGACTGCATCCTAAAATATGATTATGTCCTATTTTTTGGTGATTTTAACATCCATATCTGCTGTCCTGACAATGTGTTTGCTAAAGGTTTTTTTAATTTGCTAGATTCATTCAATCTAACTCAATGGGTATCATCCCCAACTCATGCCAGGGGTCACACCCTGGACCTGGTTATCTCTTATGGTCTCCCTGTCATGAACCTGGTGACTTTGCCTCCTGTGTTCTCTGACCACTCTCCAATACTCTGTGATGTTGCGCTGCCATGTCCTGTCCCTGTGTGTGAAGCTCCAGCTACTAGGTTCAGAGCCCTGGATGCAGAAACTATTTCAAAGTTTGTGGACTGTATGTCTGTAAGGTTAGAGACCTTTAACCCTGATTCATCTAACGTTGATCACTATTCACAACACTTTGATGTACTTTGTAATCAGGTCCTGGACGTGGTTGCACCTCTCAAGCTTTGCAAGTCTCGGCCTAGGAGGGAGCCTTGGCTCTCTGATGTCACACGGGCTTGCAGGCGGGCGTGTAGATCCTCTGAGAGAAAGTGGAAAAAGGATGGCCTACAGGTCTCGCGTGAGTTGTTCAGAGCATCTCTGGTTGCTTATCAGGATGCTGTGAGGGCTGCCAGAACGGCCTATTTTGCAGACATCATTGAGACAAACTCCAATAATCCTAAGATTCTCTACAGAACACTAAACTCTGTTCTGGTGTATCAGGAGCCTAGCTCCATGTCTCCTACAGCTGCTGGAAACTCTGAAGCTTTTCACAGATTCTTTGTTGATAAAGTGTCGGGCATTAGAGCAGCTATTTCTGGTAACTCTGTTGACCCTGTTCCAGTTCCTCCATCACCACCCACCCTGAGCTCCCTCAATACAGTTTCATACTCTGAGCTGAGTAAGCTAGTTGCGAGGCAGAAGCCATCTGGCTCTCCACTTGACGTTCTGCCGCCTCGTCTCTGGAAGGCTGCCTTTCCGTGTCTTGGCCCTTCACTTGGTCAGATTATCAATGGGAGCCTCAGCACAGGTGTGGTCCCAGCTGCTTTGAAAGCAGCAGTTATTCGGCCGACCCTGAAGAAACCTGGTGCTGATGTCTCTGTGATAGAAAATTACAGGCCTATCTCTACCCTGCCCTTTACATCTAAACTGCTTGAGAAAGTCGTTTATCAGCAGCTGGTCTCACATTTAGCTGACTCTGATCTGTTTGAGGTTTTCCAATCAGGGTTCAGGTCTGGCCATAGCACAGAGTCAGCTCTACTGAGGGTCCTAAATGACATCTATCTATCACTAGATCAGGGAACATCTGGGGTGCTTCTGTTATTAGACCTGACAGCAGCCTTCGACACAGTTGACCACGCGATTCTACTCGATCGCTTGGAACGATGGGTTGGGATCAAAGGGTCAGCTCGGGACTGGTTTAGATCGTATCTCCAAAACAGGACATTCTGTGTTAAACTGGGTGATGTTTTTTCTTCTTGGGAGGGGCTCCGCTGTGGGGTCCCGCAGGGGTCGATCCTTGGTCCTCTTTTGTTTGCCATTTATCTGCTACCTCTGGGGTCAATCTTTCGTAAACATGGCCTATCATTCCATCTGTATGCTGACGATTGCCAGATTTACTCTCCATTGTGTCAGGAGAAAGGTCACTCTATTCAGTCCTTTGTGTCCTGTCTTAACGAGGGGAAGTCTTGGCTAATGGCCAACGTTCTACATCTGAATGAGGGAAAGACAGAGCTCATTGTTTTTCACCCCAACAGCAGGAATGTGGATCGTTATGCTGATCTTGGCCCTCTTTCTCTATACTCAAAACCAGTTGTTACCAGTTTGGGGGTGAAACTTGATGCTGGACTTAAATTTGATGCTCACATCAATTCTGTGATCCGGTCCAGTTTCTTTCACCTGAGACGCCTTGCTAAAATCAAGCCTATGCTGTCGAGAGTCCACCTGGAGCGGGTACTACATGCCTTTGTAATTTCTCGGCTTGACTACTGCAACTCTCTCTATGCAGGGTTGGGTCAGTCAACACTGCGTCGCCTACAGGTTGTGCAGAACAGCGCTGCCAGGTTCCTGACTGGGACCAGGAAACGGGACCACATCAGTCCAGTTCTGGCCTCCCTGCACTGGCTTCCGATTTCCTATCGCTCACAATTCAAAATCCTCGTCTTTGTTTATCATTTCTTCCAGGGTGGTGCTCCCCCCTATCTGGCCACACTCCTGAACAGACATTCCCCATCACGCGCTCTGCGCTCCTCTGACCAAGGCCTGCTCGCTGTCCTTCGGTCTAGGTGTCGTACCCGTGGGGACCGGGCTTTCTCAGTCCTAGCACCGTTACTCTGGAACCAGTTGCCACCCTCAGTTAGGCTGTCCCCTTCTCTGCCAGTCTTTAAGAATCACCTAAAAACACACCTCCTCCGCTTGGCGTTTCCAGAACATGTTTGATTTTGGCCCTCTATTATGTTGAATCCATTCCACAGTTTTCATTGGTACACTCAATCCATCCACTCAATCCAATTGTGTTTCACACATTTGTATTTTACCGGAATGTTTCATCTATCTTGTTATTTCCATTTTGTATTTTGTAATTTGAATTTCTTTTATTGTTGATTTATTCAGTATAATTACTTACAACTGTACCATGTTCAGCGCTTTGGGCTTCCTGACAGGGTTGCGGAAGGCGCTTTATAAATAAAGCTTTGATTGATTGACTGATTGATTGTAGAGCTCCATGCTGCCCCCTACAGTTTGGGAGAATATTGGCTCACCGCAGAGACGAGCCGCATGAACCATAAACGCTGCGAGTTGTGAAGCGCGTTCCATCCGCGAGCCGCATCACCACGCGGAAAGTGAATGCGTCAAGCATAAACCAAGCTTAAACAGCTTTGGAGTTCTCCAATGCAGAAAGGTGCAGTTTTTTTTGTCATCAACTTGATATTATGTCATCTTAATCTGTTTGGCTAACAGTGTGATTTACAGCCAGAAGCAAACCAACACCAGGGCTAAACGTCACATAAAACAGGACTGAACCATCAGGGGGTTAGGGTTACTTTTAGGCATGATAACTAGTCCTACTTTTCTGCCTGCTTGTATTTGTCTGTATTTTTGCGGACCGACAGGTTTAGTCCAACATTCATTATTTGGATGGTGAAGAATTATTGGAGCAACTCCTCTTCAGCAGTGCTTTTACCTCCCACTTGGTGTGAGCACCGTCTCCTCTCTTGCCGGTGCGGAGGAGGTACAGTCGCCCGCTGCCGTCAGAGAGAGCTGCCCAGGTGGCCGAGGTGAGGCTGAGGGAGGCGCAAAGGTGGTCCTCATGCTGCCTGGACACTACTGCAGGGACACAGTACACCTCCTTTGGTTTCCCCATAGCGGTGTCCTGCATTCACAAACACAAAACATCATTCACAGCAGTACAGACTAGGCTAGCAACGATTAACCAGTTTGACAATTTTGCTGCTTCCACATATGTCCTGATCTGACCCAGGCTGGGCGACATTGGTCTGGGTCCTGCACCGGTGGGGTTTGTACACACAATTTTCAGGAAGGCAGAAATCTCCGAGCATATGTACGGTGCAAAAGACGTGTGGAAAAGTGGTGTCTCCCTTAAATGAAACCAAAGCAGCCGTGAGCAGTGTTGTTTTTGGACACTGACTTTGATATTGCATACAGACTGCTGTCTGTCCTGGCGAGGGGCAGGTCAAGCCTCGACAGCGCTGTGAGTGTGTGTGTGTGCTCCTAACCTTAACCCTTCAGTCAGATGAGATGTTTACTCCAGAACTTATCCTGAATAATTACAAATCTACACTCCTGTCAGGGATTTAAGGCCTAGTTCCCAGTCATTGGAGGATTTGAAGTCATTGCTTCAAACTTGTTTCTTTGACCTGGCTTTTAATGTTGGTCGATCTGTGTAGCTAATAGCTATTCTTTTATTTTGTCTAGTTTTACTGAGCTTTTCTTTCTTGATCGTGTAACGTCCACAAATGGTCAGTTTTCATGTACAGTTTGACCTCTTCAGTATCTGGCCATATGGCGACACGAGTCTACATGTGTTGCCTTTAATCTGCAGGATCCTGCATTCCATCAGCTGGAGTTCAGAGCCTCTCTGCAGCTCTGAACACGGGAACATTCGGGAGGGGCTCGGAATAGACCCGCAGCTCCTCCACATCGAGAGAAACCAGTTGAGGTGGCTTGGGTATCTGGTCAGGATGCCTCCTGGATGCCTGCCTGGTGAAGTTTTCCGGGCACGTCCAACTGGGAGGAGACCTAAAGGAGACCCAGGACACGTTGGAGGGGCTATGTCTCTCAGCTGGCCAGGGAATGCCCTGGGATTCCCCAGGAAGAGCTGGCACAAGTGGCTGGAGAGAGGGAAGTCAGGACCTTGTCTGGGCCTGTCGACTTGGGCTGCTGCCCCCATGACCCGATCCCGGAAAAGCAGAAGAAAATGGATGGATTAATTCCTATTCTACATAGCTATAATCTAATTTATCCTTCTCCAGATAGTACGCTGCGCTTGACTGGTTCTGCACCTACTTTGACAACAGGTCTATTAGAGTTAGGATGGATGACTGTTCATCTCCCTCTGCTGCTCTTCCTTGGGGCGTGCCACAGGGGTCTATTCTCAGCCCCCTTTTATTTAGCATTTATATTCTTCCACTGGGACTAATCTTCAGGAAGTTCAACATTAACTTTTATCTTTCTGCGAACGACTGCCAGATTTATGTTCCTTTGAAGACTTTTACCTCCATCCAGCCGCTCCTTGATTGCCTGAGTGAGGTTAAAGACTGGCTGTCAGCAAATTTTCTGCTGCTGAATGATTTTAAGACCGAGCTTATTAATGGCTCGTCTTCCTCCGCTCCTGATTTTTCTGCTCTTCCTTTTAAAATTAGTCAAACAATTGTTAATCTTGGTATTAAAGTGGATGTGGCTCTAAAAATGGACCCTCATGTTAATCACATGGTTAAATCATGTTTTTAGCAGCTGAGATGTCTTTCCAACCTAAAACCCATTCTGAATCGGCGCCACCTCGAGACAACCATTCACGCTTTCATCACCTCAAGGTTGGATTACTCCAATGCAATTCTGTTTGGCATTTCAAAAGCCGCATTATCTCGCCTTCAGCTTATACAGAATGCGATAGCAAGATTTCTGACCAACACGGGCCGTCAGCAGCACATCACTCCAGTTTTAGCAAGACTTCACTGGCTTCCTGTGCACTATCGTAAACGTTTTAAAATTTTATTGTTTGTTTTTAAGATGTTGAATGGCTTAGCACCACCTTACATATCTGAGTTACTCACTCCTTATGTGCCAGGCAGGACTCCGTTCAGGTGACCTACACTAGAGCCCTGCACGGGCCTAAAATCTGAGCCCGTGTCCGGCCCGGGCCGAGAAGGTTTTAAGGATTCTCTGGCCCGACTCGAGCATGAGCCTGATTTTTTTTAACCTTTCATAATGTTTTAGCGTGATAGAATGCTCCACGTTCTAGTGGGAAGCGTTCTGCAGTAAAAAAAAAAAGAAAAGGAAGAAAAATCAGCATCAATGCAGCTTTTTTTCTAACAGAGCGTATTTTTCGAGCGGCAGATGAAATTTACGAACAACATATTAATTGGATGCGTTAGTAAATTTAATCTGCTCTGAAAATGCGCTCTTGTGCAATTAGAAAAAAAAGCTGCATTCTAATTTTCTAACTGCGAGCGCATTTTCAGAGCGGCAGATTAAATAAACGTTCCCAATTAATATAGCGTTTGTAAATTTAATCTGCCGCTCTGAAAATTTGCTCTGCAGTTAGAAAAAAACAGCAATGAATGCTGTTTTATTTTAACTGCAGAGCAAATTTATTCACAGAAAAACAGAACGCTGCCGTTTTCATGAGGATAAACGAATGTTTCTGACATCAGAGTGGACATAAAACGGCGTGTTAGAACAGGGGCACATGTTTCAATCAGCTGTTTGAGAATTCATTTATATCGGCGCATTTATAAACCACACACACCTTAACTGAGCTAACGGTGCGAGAGAAGCAGGCAGGTGCTGCTGCGTTCAAGTGTTTCAGTTTTTTTTTATGAATTTGATTAAAAATAAAGGCGCCCGGCCCGTGTCCGAGGTAATTACACAGTCGTTGGCCCGAAGCCCGGCCCCGACCCGCGGGCCTAGGGCTTCAGGGCAGGGCTCTAACCTACACCTACTACAGATTCCCCGTCTACGCTGCAAAACCCGTGGTGAACGAGCTTTTTCTGTCTGCACTCCGAAACTCTGGAATGATCTCCCGTAGAATATCAGACTCTCCCCCTCCATTGGGGTTTTCAAGTCTCACTTAAAGACTTAATTTTATTCCCTTGCTTTTACTGCCTAGCTATTTTATCGATGGTTTATTTACACTGTTGTTTACCGATTTTATTGACTTCTCTTGTTTGGTTCTTTGTGCTCTAGCTGTTTTATTCTTTTATATTATTCTTTTAACCTTATATGTTTTTACCCCTGTACAGCACTTTGGTCAGCTCACATGCTGTTTTTAAATGTGCTCTATCAAATAAATGGAATGGAATAAATATAGATATGAACAAGTAAAAACTATATTTAAGAACATCCATAATAACTGCACTAGTAGGATTTAATAAGGTGTCTCCATCCTTCGGAGATGCCTAGAATAAACATCATGTGTTAACCCTAACTGGTTGACAACAATTAGCCCTTTTTCTTGTTTTATACAAATTCAAAAAAGGCTAAAAGAGATTTCTAATGAAAAGTACTTAAAAACTTGTAAACTGTCATTTCAAACTGATAGCAATTTCTTTGATTTCACTAATTACATTTTCTAAACAGAATATCTGAAAAGCAGCAGTAAAAATGTCCTTTAAAACCTTTATAGACAGGGTTTGTGTGGTTGAGGTTGATACAGATGTGAAATCAACTCATGCAAATTTATTACTGTAATCGTGAAACCATGGTTATTTCTCAGACTAGAATCATATTTGAATTTGTTGTTGCATGTCAATAGTATTAATATACAGTCATGTAGTTAATAGAACAGAAAGTGGGACAGCAGCAGCTCAGGAGGTTGAGCGGGTTGTCCATCGGAAGGTTGGTTCAAAGATAATCGGAAGGTTGCAGGTTCGATCCTGGCTCCGACCAGATAATTCTGCTGTTGTGTCCTTGGGCAAGACAATTAACCCTTCTTGCCTGCTGGTGATGGTTGGAGTTGCTGGTGGTGCCAGTGCTCGGCAGCCTGACCTCTGTCAGTGGGCCCCAGGACAGCTGTAGCTACTTTGTGGCTCATGCCCACCAGTGTGTGAATGTGCGTGTGAATGGGTGAATGACTGATTGTGTTGTGAAGCGCCTTGGGGGGTTGTAGAACCCTAAGAAGGCGCTATACAAATACAGGCCATTTACCATTTATAGAAAAAAAGTTTTAAAATCGCAGACCCAAATCGATATCTGATCAAATTATGATAATTCATTCTAAATCTTGAGAATCGAAATCAAACTGGTCCTTGAAATTTGAATGGTCACCCAGCACTAACATGAAGATCAACACCTACAACATTTTTACAAATCTTACCAGAGTCACAGAGAGACTGAGAACTCGTCCTTTGCAGTCCACGAACAGGATGCTGTCTTCATACCAGTAGTCCAAGTGCAGGTAGTTGAACATGCCAAATGCACGCATGTGCTCCAGGGTGTACTGATCATCCTTCAGTTTCAGCTCTTCCACAGCTGAAACGTGGTAAAAAGAAGGTCAGAAGTTCCATAACAATAATAAATAAACAAACAAATAAATAACCAGGCGAACATCAGAACCATTGCCCAGCAACACTCCAGGGGTTCTCATGTATCAACCATACCAATGAACAGTCCTGTGCGTGTATGGCACCTAGGGAACTAATGTACACAGTGTGTGGTGTTCATCATTTATGTGGAAATATTCCTAAACATAAGAAAACTTCAGACCATGTGTAAGAACAGCATCTAGTGGTAGAACAGGGGAACCACAGCACTGAAGGTCTCAGTCATCCACTAATTATTTTACCCATTAAATAAATATTTTGGGTGGAAAAACAGCTGAGTCACATGACTGGTGCTAAATAATGGGAATCTGACTTTGTAGAATGGATGTCATGTTTTTGTAATCACAATTTGTACTCTTCCCATTTTTATTATGTTTTTAATCTTTTTAATGAATAAATATGATTTTAATTTAATTATATTATGTTTGCATCCTTGTGGAACGCCTCGTGAATCTGCTTGGGAGGCGTTAGATAAAAGATCGTTTCTATATTATTATTAAGGATTTGTCAGAGCCCCTCTCTGGAGGAAACGCGTTTCCGTGAGCGCGCCGACAGCAGATCCGCTGCACAGTGGTTAGAGCTGTTGCCTTGCAGCAAGGAGGTCCTGGGTTCGCTTCCCAGCCAGGGATATTTCTGCATGGAGTTTGCATGTTCTCCCTGTGCATGTGTGGGTTCCCTCTGGTCCAGGGTGTCTGGTCCATCACATGCACGAATAAATCATCCATCATTATTTTTTGGACTGACGATTGGCGGTGGGAAAAATGATACAAATCGCCCAACCCTAGTTTTGACCGTTTGTACGAATATTCTCAATTGCGTTCAAAGGAAGGAATTAAGGAATTTTTCTATGAATATTTGATACATGAGGCCCCAGGATAGTCTGAGCTGGATCAGGACTGGTATTGTGACATAAAGTGATGGTCTGCTCAAAAATGATTGCACGCTGGTTGCGGCATCATGTTTCAGTTATCGCCCAGTAATCCATCACTGGTGCCCCTTTCACTACTCATCATTGTGATCTGTACTCACTCGTTAACTGGCCATCACTCCATTCCTGCAGGATGTTACATCGGTATCAGTTCATATACAAAACCATCATCGGTAGAACCCTGTCTCATTACTCATCACTTCTAACAACCAGCACAATTTATGCTCCAGTAACTTCACCTCTATGGTTATTCCCAAAGCCCAACTCAACTTTCAACTCAGCCTTTATTCATAGAGCACCTTACAGACTTAAAACATGCGGCCAATGCGCTTCAGTTCACAGACAAAATAAAATCTAATAAAAAGAGAAAAACAAACACAGACAGTATAAAAACGGTAACATAATTTAAATTAAAAACTAACAGAGAGCGGAGAAAGCCAAATCATTAAAGTAGGTCTTCAGCCTTGTTTTAAAAACAGCCACAGAAGTAGAAGCCCTTATAGAGAGAGGAAGCTTGTTCCAAAGCTTTGAGCCAGCCACTGACAAGGCTCTATCCCCTCTCATCTTCAGACGTGACTGAGGGACCAAAAGCAGCAGAAGATTCTCAGAATGAAGTTTTCAAGTTGGGGCACGTGGCCGTAATAAGGCTGCCAGTTAAGACGGTGCCAATTAATGCAGAGACCTGAAGACCAGTAAAAGAAGTTTAAAACCAATTCTAAAAACAATGTGCAACCAATGTAATGCAGCCAAAATCAGGATAAAATGGTCAAAATTCTGCTTGCCCTGTAAAAACTAGGCAGCTGCATTTTGCACAAGCTGTATCCTGGTTATAGTACCCTGGTTTGCAACAAATAGGACCGAATTAAAATAGTCCAGGTGCAGTGATAAAAGCAATGACTACCAACTCAAGATCACGTCTTGACAGGAGAGGTTTCACCTGAGACAATCATTGCAGATGATGAATGAAGGAGACCACACGTAACTATCCAAACACAGGGTACTAGCCATCTTCACTCCAAGGTCTACTGCCGATGCCCGTAACTGAGAGCCAAAAACACCACAATCAATTGCTGAGAAATTAATTCAACCACTTGGCTCAAACAGTACTGCCTCTTTTTTACTGCCATTAAGACAAAGACATCCATGTCTTGACTTCAGCTAAACACTCCAAGAGGTTGGCGATGGGGTATCTGCCAGACTTACCTAGAGGCACAAATAGCTGGCAGTTATCAACATAGAAGTGAAAGCTAACACCAAATTTACACAGAATGTCACCTAGGGGGAGAACGTAAATCAAAAACAGCAAAGGACCCAGTATGGAGCCTTGCACAACCTCCAAGGAAGGTGGGCAAAGACAGAAAAGCCTCCCACCCTCACACATATCATCCTGTTAGCCAGATATGATTTAAACCACTCCAAAACCAGACCTGAGATCCCAACGTAATGTTGCAGCAGCACTCCATGATCCACTGTATCAAATGCAGCAGTGAGATCAGGCAGAACGAGCAGCAAAAACTTGCCATCGTCAGCTACTAAAAAAATATGATCAGCATTTTAGCAGTGCCATCTTAGTACTGTGAAGTACTTTAAAACCAGGCAGAAAAGTTTCCAGAATAGTATTTCCATTCAAAACTTCTAATAACTGGGCAGGAACACATTTCTCAAGCAATTAAGTTAAAATGGAAGCTTGGAAATAGGTCTATAATTTAGAAGAAGAAGAAAATATCATTCTGTAGCGCCTCTCAAGATAAAAATCACGAGGCGCTTCACAAAAACAAAAAATGTAAAAAAGCATTTATAAAATGTTTAAAAAACATATTTAAAATGAGCAAAAATAGACAACTGTGATTGAAAAATGTAAAGAAAGAGAGAGACTGAACAGGAAAGAGGGAAACCAGTGGATCCTGAGGAAGGTGGAATAGGTGGGGAGAGCAGAATAAAGAGAGAGAGGTGAAGAAGGTCATACAAAAGCCAGCTTGAACAAGTGAGTCTTCAGCTGCTTTTTAAAGGAGACCACTGAGTCCACTGATCTCAGACTCAGGGAGAGAGGTCCAGAGTCTGGGGGCCACAGCAGCAGATGATCTGTCACCTTTGACCTTTAGCCTGGTGCTGCACAACCAGTAGGCTTTGATCACTGGACCTCAGGGACCTGCTGGGGGTGTAGGGACTAAGAAGATCACCAATGTAAGATGGTGCTTGTCCATGTAAGGCCCTATAGACCAGAACCAGGATCTTGAAATGAACCCTGAAATTGACTGGCAGCCATTGAAGCTGGAGGAGAAGCGGGGTGATGTGGGTGTGTTTGGAGGACTTGGTCAGAAGCCGAGCACAGGCGTTCTGAACCACCTGTAGACGGAATGTACATAGTTAACCGGTTAATTGCTGATAATGTTGTGACCAGGTAAACTAGTTTTTCCCACTTAACTGCTTAAAGTCCTTCTGCTGCTCTGGGTGCAATATATTTTGTGCCACCAGATGGCGAAAGTGCGCCGTTATCAAATATGTTTAGTGGGTGATCGCAGAAGAAGAAATGAGCTTGTCACATGACCAAACAAATGTGCTCAAACAGGAAGCGGTTGACAACATGGCAGCGTTGGAGCAGTTTAGTTATTTAATTCTTGCAACACAAGAAGTCTCACATCAAAGCGCTGAGCCTGGCAGAACATGGGGCAGCAAACTGAACCGAGACCTGCTACAGGTCAATGTGCCATGATGCTCCATGTGTCTGAATCCTAATTTGTTTGTGTCTGAATCCTAATTTGTCTAGTAGGTAGGTAGGTAGGTTCACACAAATACATAAAAAGACAATTAAAAGATATTAGAATGCTATCATCGTTAAAAAAACTTTAAGAATTCAAAATTGTAATTGCAGTGGGAACTAATGATTTCTTATAGACACCTTTCTTGGCCATTGGAACCCTGAACCTCCTTCCTGATAGAAGTAACTGAAATTGTGGGTTCAATGGATGGGTTGAGTCTAAACCATCGACATATAAATATTGGACGATGGGTTTCCACAGGCTCCAATAACACGTTTTTGAGACCAAATGGGAGGGGGCCACCACCGCCGTTTTGACCGTGTCACAGGTTCCGTCAAGCCCAGACAATTCCATAAAAGGGAAGAGAGGAGGAGCTGAGGGTGGGGCTGTAAGGCTGGGATCAACTGACGACACCCGGTCGAACTAGCTACAAGCTAACCTGAAGCTAACCCAAAGCTAACGCGGAGGTGGGAGCTAAGCTAACGGAGGTAGCAACCTAGCTACAACCGGAGTTATCTGTGCACAACACCACAGCTTCTGAGTCAGAGATACGCCGGGCTGACCGCTGGGGAGAACCGGGTGGAACACAGAGTTCTCCCGAGAGCTCCACAAGCCGATAGTGGGAACCCAGCTCCACCAACATGTTATATTTCAACCCATTTTCTAAAGTGCAGCATTATGTTAAATGCACTGGGTTTTACCCTATTACATTTACATTTCATGGTTAAACAGTACATGTTAAAATCTAAGCTCAGCTCGGCAGTGACCTAAAATACATAAATATAATTTTACTTACCGAAAAAATGAAGTGGAGACTCCTTGGACGCTCTATTAGTGCAATTAATGCCACAGCAAGTCATTTTGTCCAACAATTGCACAAATACAGGTGCTGGCCAGTAAATTAGAATATCATCAAAAGGTTGAAAATATTTCAGTAATTCCATTCAAAACGTGAAACTTGTACATTATATTCATGCAATGCACACAGACCAATGTATTTCCAATGTTCATTACATTTAAATTTGATATTCATAAGTGACAACTAATGAAAACTCCAAATTTGGTATCTCAAAAAATTAGAATATTCTGAAAAGGCTGAATATAGAAGACACCTGCTGCCACTCTAATCAGCTGATTTACTCAAAACACCTGCAAAGGCCTTTAAAAGGTCCCTCAGTCTTGTTTTGAAGGCACCACAATCATGGGGAAGACTTCTGACTTAACAGCTGTCCAAAAGACAATCATTGACACCTTGCACAAGGAGGGCAAGACACAAAAGGTGATTGCTAAAGAAGCTGGCTGTTCGCAGAGCTCTGTGTCCAAGCACATTAACAGACAGGCGAAGGGACGGAAAAAATGTGGTAGAAAAAAAGTGTACAAGCTCTAGGGATAACCGCACCCTGCAGAGAATTGTGACGACAAACCCATTCAAAAATGTGGGGGAGATCCACAAAGAGTGGACTGCAGCTGGAGTCAGCGCTTCAAGAACCACCACGAGGAGACTCATGAAAGACATGGGATTCAGGTGTCGCATTCCGTGTGTCAAGCCACTCTTGAACAAGAAACAGCGCAAGAAGCGTCTCGCCTGGGCCAAGGACAAAAAGGACTGGACTGATGCTGAGTGGTCCAAAGTTATGTTTTCTGATGAAAGCAAGTTCTGCATTTCCTTTGGAAATCAAGGACCCAGAGTCTGGAGGAAGAGCGGAGAAGCACAGAATCCACGTTGCATGAGGTCCAGTGTAAAGTTTCCACCGTCAGTGATGGTGTGGGGTGCCATGTCATCTGCCGGTGTTGGCCCACTCTGTTTCCTGAGGTCCAGGGTCAATGCAGCCGTCTACCAGGAAGTTTTAGAGCACTTCATGCTTCCTGCTGCTGACCAACTTTATGGGGATGCAGACTTCACCTTTCAACAGGACTTGGCACCTGCACACAGTGCCAAAACCACCAGCACCTGGTTCAAGGACCATGGTATCCCTGTCCTTGATTGGCCAGCAAACTCGCCTGACCTTAACCCCATAGAAAATCTATGGGGTATTGTGAAGCGGAGGATGCAATACGCTAGACCCAACAATGCAGAGGAGCTGAAGACGACTATCAGAGCAACCTGGGCTCTCATAACACCTGAGCAGTGCCACAGACTGATCGAGTCCATGCCACGCCGCATTACTGCAGTTATTGAGGCAAAAGGAGCCCCGACTAAGTATTGAGTGCTATACATGCACATTCTTTTCATGTTCATTCTTTTCAGTTGGCCAACATTAGAGAAACAAACATTTTTTCATTGGCCTTTAGAATATTCTAATTTTCTGAGATACCAGATTTGATGTTTTCATTGGTTGTCACCTATAAATATCAAAATTAAACGTAATAAACATCGGAAATACATTGGTCTGTGTGCATTGCATGAATATAATGTACAAGTTTCACGTTTTGAATGGAATTACTGAAATATTTTCAACCTTTTGATGATATTCTAATTTACTGGCCAGCACCTGTAATATCCAAACAAGAATACACACACACAGAGACTCATAATCCCGGAGCAGTTTCCAGGCCAGACCGAGGCTCTACTGAGGCCTTTCCACGGAGCTAGCTCTGTGGTCACGTGGGTCTGATGCTCATTAATTATACAGAATTTTAGGCTTTTAATGCACTTAAACAGAAGAGTGAGAAAAACATTCACCCCCCTCAGAGTTGTCATGAGTGTAAACTAGATCATTTAAACCAAAAACATGTTCTGGTACCAGGCTGTAAACATGTTTATTTCTGCTGTGAAATTGGTATTTTTAACATGGGAGTCAATGAGGATTTGTTCGCTTCTGACACCAGCCCCTAGTGGATGAGGGTGGAACTGCAATTTGTGGTACTTACGGGTTGGCCTCAATTTTTGAGCCGCATTGTGGGGGCTTGGTCTGCACTGATCAGGGTAGCCTTCCTGTGCGCTGCTCGCTTGTGAAGAACAGGAAGTGGGATCTGAGGTGAACCTGTAATTCTGCTGCCTAATTTAACAATGCGAGAGAGTTGTTTTGTTTTTAACTGTAAGAAAGTTATATCAAGCTGTAATACTGAAAGTTAGAATGGATTCAATCAGTGATTTATATACAATTATTAGGATGTCCTTGTTCACATTGAGTGCTCTTAGCTTCCTTACCCCAAAAATCCACTATCTCCGCTCCGCTCCGGCACGAACTCCGCAGCAAAATCGGTCCCGTTGTAGTCAATCAGAGCTGTTCCACTACTGCAGCCGTGCGGCGCAGTGCTCCGCCCGCCGTTCCGCCATCCGGCAGAAACAGGATCGATTCTATTTTTGCCGGACGCCGGAGCACCTCCGCAGTCAATGGACAGAAATCACAACTGCCCAACAGGAAAGGGAGCAAGCATAACTTCCGTTATTTCACAATAAATCGATAAACAAAAAGCGTTTTTTGTTTCATATGCACAGGTTTAACAACTTTTAACAACTATCAATGGCGGCTGAACTTTAAATGCACAAAAATATGCCATAAATACAGTTTCCACTATCAAAGTAGTCACACTTTGTTGATCCAAACACTGCTGATCTCTCTACACACATGATGGCAGATTAAACAGTTCATGTCGATGCTTCTCCCACACAACGGGTGTTTGGATCTAATTTCCGCGTTTATTGCTCGGACTGTATCGCAAAATCTCGAAAATCCCGCGCATGCCTGTTTGCGCACCTCAGGTCTCCGCACCGGAGCAGAGCCGTTGTAGAGCGGGCATAGTATAATTTGAGTTCGGAAGCGAGCGGCAGCGGAAAGCGGGGGCGGAGTGGAGATAGTGGAATTTTGGGGTTAGCAGGTGGAGTCTTTGCAGCGCTTTCTTGTAGACATCGTTGCTGTGATTTGCAAAGGACAGGTGGTCATCACTTTCTGTTCCCAGATAGCGGAATGACTGAACCTGCTCCACAGGCTGACCCTGTATGCTGAGGGGTTTGAACAGGGGTGTGTCTGCCTCGCTGACTGCCCCACAGCACATTTCTTTAGTTTTTGAGATAGTCAGCCCCAGGTGAAAGTCTCCAAATGTCTGGACCAGATTGCTGACCGCCTGCTGATATTTAGACAGGTCCTCCAATGTCTTCACTGATGCCACCAGTGCCATGTCATCTGCATACTTATACAGGGCCATTCTCTCACTATGGCACCGGATGTTGTTTGTGTAGACTGAGAAAAGCACTGGAGACAAAACACAGCCTTGTGGCAGTCCAATGCTAATGACACTTTTCGTGGATTTAAATCCTCTTAAAAACACTTGTTGTGGCCTGTCTTTCCAAAAGTTGTGGGTCCATAAAAGCAGCGTTGTGTGGAGATGGAGATCTGAAAGCTGTTCCAGCAACATGCTGGTGTCTACTGTATTAATGCAGAAGAAAAATCCATGAATAAGATTCTTGTGTATGGTTGTGTAGAGTCCATGTGTTTAGTGACAGCATTTAGAAGAGTGAGACTTGCATCCATTACACCACGTCTTGCCTTGTAAGCAGATTGTACGGGATCCAGCTGGTCTGAGATGAATTTTGTCAAGTGTCCTCCCACTACCCTTTCCATGCACTTGCACAGAACTGATGTAAGGGCCGCAGGTTTAAAATCCCCCAGTTCTTTTGCATGAGCTTTCTTGGGGATCGGAATTACCACGGACTCTTTCCATTGCTCTGGAACGCAGCCAAAGTCCAGAAGGAGCTGGAAGAGTCTGGTGAGTACCCCACCTAGCTGGGTGGAGCATTCTTTCAGAACCCTGCCACGGAGCCCATCAGGGCCAGAGCTCTTGTATGGGTTGATGCAGCGCAGGATGGTGGTGACCTCCTCCTCGCTGATGGTTAGCGCTGGTTCAGTGAGGCTGTGGGTGGGTGGGTGGGGGGCTCAGGTGGAAAGACGGTGAACACCGTTGAAGTGGGCAAAAAATACATTCAGCTGTTCTGCCAACGAGATGGAGTCATTGTAGTTGACATGCGAGGTCTCATGGTCTCTTCCCATCATGATGTTCAGGCCCTGCCATGCCTTACGAGCATTTCCAGATGTGAGTTGGTGCTCCACATTCTGTGTTTGTTTACTTTTTGCAAGGATGGCTTTCCTCTTAAAGTCTTTCTCCAGCACCGTCACACGCTCATGGTCCTTCTGAAGGAAGGCCCGTTTCTTCTCCACCAGGCACATTTTAAGTTCCTTTGTGACACTTTTTATTGTTTGGGTGTATTTTTATTTGCTTGGTAGTGGTGACTATTTCTTTGCAGAAGAGAATATATGAGGTCATTACATCTGTCAACGTATTCAGATTGTTTCCACTGTCATTAAAAAATACGTCCCAATCGGTCATTTCAAAACAGCCCTTTACTGCTTCACTCGAATCCTCATTCCAAACTTGGATAGTTTTTGTTACCACTTCCTAGGGCTGCTCAATTAATCGAATTTTAATTACGATTACGATCTGAGTTTTGAACGATTATAAAAAACAAAACAAGCCGATTATTTGCTCCTCCCGCTTGCGCTGCCCTGAGTTGCAAATGAAGCGCTCCTCCACAGTGTTGCCAACTTAGCGACTTTGACGCTATTTCTAGCAGCTTTTCAGACCCTTTTCTTGACTTTTTAATCATAAAAGTACCTAGTGAACATCTCAGAAACATCTCTGGGAACCCTTAGCTACTTTCTGGATAACGGTCGTCGACATTTCCTGCAGGTTAGCTAAACACGCCGCCTGCACTCCGGACCGTTCTTCAGGACATTAGGAAAGGGAATGATGCAGTGATGTGTCGGTCGCTAAAGACACCTCTCGGAGCCGGCTCCTTGTTGGATTAACCAGAGTGAGTGACACACACCGTACCTGCGGGCTCCTGAGCAGCTAAAAACAGCTAAATGTGCGCGTGCGGCGTGCTAAACGCACGTGCAGCTTGCCCGATTGCTGTGAGACCGGGGTGGAGGGTGGGGGGTGCAGCTGTGGTTGGGACAATTATTACATTAACTGATGGACCTGTAAATAAATAGTTTATAAATAAGGTAGAAATAAGTTCCTCACGCTGATAAATAATAACTAATCTCTCTGAGGACACGGTGCTAGTGCACTCTCCTACAGCACCTTGACACGACTCAATAAATGTTATGCAACATTTTGTGAACATCAATTTATTTGCATGTATTTGTTATAAATGCCACTGTATAATTCTTGCTGTCAGTATTTGCAAGATATTGCTATTTAGGTCTGTACTGGTTAGACTTAAATGAGTTAAACCAAGGTCTATAGCCCTTGGGTTATAAACCATGAGCTATAAGTATATTGGTCTTTTTATCCTGGGAATCAGGAGTTATTTTAGTGATCATCTTGATTCTTATTTTTGTCCTGATTGTGCCCTGAGCAGTTTTATGACTGAATAAAAACAAATAAAATCAACATAAATTGAAAAATCGTCCTAAATAATCGTGATCTCAATTTCAGTCACCATAATCGTGATTATTATTTTTGCCATAATCGAGCAGCCCTACCACTTCCCCTGTCTTCAGTTGTGACCTGTATTTTTGGTAGTATTAAGATAAAATTGTGGTCTGATCTACCAAGAGGTGGACGCAGTGGCGGCTGGCCAGTAGAGGGCGATAGGGCCCCGCCCTCCCAGTTTTCCCCAGTGTTTTTAATTTTTATTAAAAAATAAATAAATATAATTAACAAAAATCACATATTCTAAATTAATTGTGTGTATTGTAACAAAAACAAATCATATATATAAATATCTATATTGGTGAGAAGCTCTCTGCCGAGCGGTGGAGGCGACAGAAAGGCTGTAGGCTGTGTTTCAATCGCCCAAACAGCACTGAAGCAGTCCGCCAATTGCTGACAAGAAAATCAAACGTTAGGAACGGGAATGTATCCAATCAGCATCGTTGTTGTTGTTTCAGAAGCATGATGGGCGATAGAGCTACCGCCAAAGGCTTTCGTTGGTGTTCGGTAGAACTCGGCAGAGTCTCGACTACTCCAGCACGTTTTTGGTCGTGACGCAGACGCAGACATGGACGCCAGTGAGCCTACAACCAGCATGGATACCGGATCTCAGCAGCCACTCAATTCAGTTCGGTCTCTTCTCCAGTATCCGTTCGAGAGGAGAACTATGGTGGAAAAACTTAATGTCAAAGAGCTTGGACCAGATCAGCCCGACGTAAAGATAAGCCAGCAGGACAAGGAGAGAGGTAAACTGTACACACGAGGCTTCTCCCAAAATTGGTACACCAGGAAGGCTTGGCTAGCTGGATGCAATCACGCTAATGCGTTATTTTGCTTTCTGTGTTTGTTATTCAAAAGGACTGGGACAGATAAGGCATGGATTGAGTCAGGAGTTACGGACATGAAACATTTTTCTGAGAAGTTGAAGAAACACGAGTTATCCCGGGCGCACATGGACAACAACACGGTGAAGCTAGCTATGCTAGGCAGAGCTAACATTGCCATGCAGCTAGAGACGAGGGACACAGGCTTGCAGTGAAGAAACACAATGAAGAAGTGGATCAGAACCGGCACATTTTGTCCAAGAGAGAGAGATGTCAACACAGTGTATGAGCACAAGGATGACCTCCTCAGATGTTTCCAGATGATCAGAGACTCGGATGACTTTGATCCAGTCACTGAGAGAGAGGCAGGAGGCTTTGTGAGAATGCTGGAGGAAGAAGATTTCGGCTTTCTGCTGGCATTGTGTCACAAGATCATGCCACATGTGGACAAGCTGTTCAACCAGCTGCAGAAGAGGAACATTGACTCTGTCTCCATCACAAGGGTCATCCAGAGCTTCACCAACAGCATGCAAAAGATCAGGTACATACTTGTTTATTTAATATTATTGTGATGAAATTCTCCAGTATGTTAGTTTCACAAACAGTAATGTGGATGTGGACCATATATGGTCGTGTTATTTTATGTGCAATTTAATGCAGTATTTTTCAACCTTCATCCACAAGGCAGTGTGCCAATAGTCAGACACACCTGGATTAATCAGTTTGTCCAATAATGTAAGACAGGAAATAAAAGAGCTGTGCTTAATTCAGGAAATAGTGAAGTTGTGCACAAAGTTCAGAAAGCACAAGTTTGTTTAAAAAAAAAAATAGAACAGCCCCACCAAAAATATTTTTCACCAGCCGCCACTGGGTGGACTTGACTTTGAGATGTATGCATTTGGGATGTTGCCATAACACTGGTCTAGTATCTTGCTCCCTCTTGTGGCTGTTGTGACATATTGCCCTAGATTAGGTAAATATGTTATGATGTCACATTTATTAAAGTCTCCCAAAAGAAATACTGGCTGGTCTCCGGTTCTGTTGACAGCCCTGTTAAAACTATCTGCTATGGCATCAGCAGCTAAGTTAAAATCAGGGCATGTACAATAAAGAAATGTCAGTGTAATTATTCAGTTCAATGTAAGAAAACTGTAACTGTAGTTGCTGTTATATTTATTTCTAATTTCTTTTCTGTTTCTTTTCTTGTGGCTGTGTTCAGAAATTCATGCAGGTTTATGTTATGCTTTTATTTTGAAAGTCATAGTGTGCTTCCAAGCCAGCCACGCCTTAATTAGTGATGTGACCCACCTGTGTAACTAAGAAACATGGATGAGGTGCTGGCTAACTGACTGGAGAATTCAGTGACAAAGCAGAAAGACAAGACTTGCAAAAGGACTAAAAAGCATGTTAAAAGATTAAAGGGGTGCTTAGAGTTCCTTCCTAAAGCATTCAGCCAACGAGGTATTTATTTGTCTTTGTTTTATGCACGTTTTGTCTTTTGAGTTCATTGTAAATCTTGTGTACACAGTTTCACGGTTTGAAGGAGGTCTTTGGAAGGTCGGAGAAAAGATCAACGATGAAAGGCCAACAATAAATCTGTTTAAAGGAACAACTTGCATCTGGTCTGATGGACGACTCCAACAGTGAAACTCGACTGTGATCTGTGACCTGGTGAGGCTCTCCTGTGGCTGGGTGTGCCTGTGGTCAGCAATGCCAAAGAAGCAACAAGGACCAGCTGATCGCTTGATAACGGTGTGTGGATGGACACAGAATGAATGGCAGATAAGTGGGCTATTCACACATGATAAAGAAGTGTAAACAAAAGCAAATATAAGGTTGCATAATGTTTGCCACAAAAGCCTTTGACGGTTGAATGACTTTAGCCTGCTACACTGAAGTAACCGTTAAGTGGCGTCAATAGCTGGTAAAGAAATGTTGGTAAATGTGCATCCCTGCTATAATTAACAGGCAGCAAATCATCCAGCCCAGCTTTTTAAAGAGTGGCTGGATAACTGCCTTTTTAAAATCGTTCAGGACCAAACCAGTAGCCAGACTAAAGTTGATAATATGCAATACTAATGGGGCAACTTCTAAAAAAAACTTGTTTGAGCAGATGTGGAGGTACAATGTCCTCCAGAGAACTACTGGGTTCAGCCTGACCTATAGGCTTGGTTAGGTCACCTAAAGGAATGCAGCTTTTCAACAACACAGAAGGACTTAGCATAGACACACCAGGCAGAGATGATCGCAACATGGCAACTTAGTCCCCCCAAAAATCAGTCATTGCACATTGCGAATGATGCCTGTGCAGAAGAGCAGTCTTTCACATTCAACACAGAGTTCAGTGATGCATTTAGTACTCGAGGCGTTTTCAGAGATGAGGTTGGCATAGTAAGCAATCTTAGTAGATTTAACAGCAAACTGATAAGATTTCCAGCTTTCCCTTAGTGCAGTTAAGGATACATGTAGGGTTGCAGAGATTAACCGGCTTGACTGTTAACCGCAGTTAACCCCCCGTAACCAACGCGGCCTATAAAAAACAAAAAGACAATAGCGTGACCCCCAGGAACAAAAATAAAAGTGAAACTGAACGCATGCTTGCAGCAGAAGCAGAACCAGTGACGACAACCATGATGGACTGCTCAATTTAAGTGGTTTAAATTTCCTATGTTAGAATATTTCAGCTATATTAGATGTGATTTTTATAGGTCGTGTTAGAGATGTTTTTATGGGGGTTAACCGCGGGTGAAAGTCAAACTGGTTAATCCCTGCAACCCTAGTACATGAAGCTTATCCTTCTTTCCTTTTCTCTCGCATCTGCAGTCTCTTCATGCAGCACACACTGTTGAGCCCATAGTCCCAGCACACTTAACCCGCCTTGTAAAGGTGCAATATTGTCGAATAGTCTTACAGGTCTTGTTAAAAGTAAGCAGCCCATCCAAAGACGACCAATCACACAAATAAGGTGCAGCCTCAGTAAATGACAAGGAAAAGTGACCAGAGGTTTCCAAGTTATTACGACAACTATAACTATCAGGCACAGCAGATGCTGAAAAACTACTAAACGGATGGTCTCAAATAATGTTGGCTTAAGGTCAGAAAAGACAGCATCACCCATAGAGGTTAGACACGCAACATCCGAGTGACAAAACAAGGTCCAATTTGTGACTACCTACTTGAGTGGCCACATTAACCAACTGAAAACACAAACAAAAAAAGTCAGCCTAAAACTCTGAAAGCTCAAGACAGAAAATCCTTGTTGTACCTCAGAGGGCAATAGTCCACCACACACACAAGAGCCGTTGTGACTGAGTAAAGGGGAGATGCATAATCCTGAGATTAGCTTTGTAAATATCCACTAGTCCCACACCACATCTAGTTGATCTTGGTACATTAATAAAAACAGTAATTTGGTATCAGCTTGCACCTCCTTTGGCATCTCCACATTCCAGTTTGCTACTTCCAACGACTGGAATGAGCTGCAAAAACCACTGAAGCTCCCTACCTACATTCCATTATCTACCTTAAATGATTCACTGTGATCAATAGTTTCTGATCAGTGTTCCTGCTTCTGAGTACTTAGACTGCTTAAGTCTGTTCTGATTTATTGTACATACTGTATATGAGAACAGTCTGTGGTCTTTATATCTAACTGTTTTTATGCTAGATTTTTTTATCTGTTTTTGCACAAATAATTTTACACAGACATTTTTATATTTGGGAAAGTCATGTTCAGAATCTATTACAATGTGTGGTCCCTAGAGGTCCCTGTCAGTGTGTGTGATATTAGATATAGTGGAAGAAACAAACATATATAAGCACATGTAGGATAGTGATGTGACGTTCACGAACGAATGGAATCTTACGTAGATATTTTTCTACATTTTGGCCTGTCATCCACACGAAAACTGAGTTTTTTCACACGAAAACGGATCTTTTTAAAAACTCCGGCCAAAGTGAAGATCTGCGTTTTCTCCGTTTTGGGTGTCTGCGTGTGGACAGACAAAACCGGAGTTTTAAGGTCCGCAGCGTCACTTTCCGCGACAAAAAATGCTGACATCACGTGTGCGACCTGTGTTTACACTAGCCGACAGCATGGATGCCCTCAGAGCTGCGCTCGCTTTATCAATTGTCCAAGCGCTTTCTGCTTGTTTGTTTTTGCAAGCGGAATTACTGCTCCTTGCGGAAGACCACAGACGAAGGACGAGGTTAAGAACGGGGGAAGTACTGCCACCTACAGGTCTGGCATGTCCTTAACAACGTATTTATCCAGGTACGTGTGGACAGTTTTTTTTTTTAAACGCGGTGGTGTGGATGCAAGTTTTTGGAGGGGCGGATATTCGTTTAAAAAAACCCGGCTACGTGTGGACTAGGCCTCAGTCTTATCTTCATTCAGCTGAAGAAAGCTCCCACCATCCAGGTTTTGATAGAGTCTAAGCAGGTGTGTAACAGCTGCAGCTTAGACATCTCATGGGGCTTAAAGGAGATGTACAGTTGGATGTCATCTGCATGAAGATGGTAGGAGATTCCTTTGAAGGAGCTCAGGATGTGCTGAAGAGGAAGCAGATAGAGGAGGAAGAGCAGATGCCCCAGCACAGAACCTTGTGGGACACCATGGGTAAGGAAGGTGGTGGAGAACCTAAACTTGGAGACGGCCACAGAAAAGGAACGCTCAGAAAGATAAGAGGAGAACCACTCCAGAACAGTTCCTGATAGGCCTACCCAGTCTCTCAGCCTCCCCAGTAGCAGGTGATGGTTAACAGTGACAAAGGCTGCATCCAGCTGAAGGATTTTATCTGCCCTAAAATGACTCCTGCAGTGTTTGATCAGTTTTTGACAGACCATCACTGGAACACCAACTTGGATCATTGAAGAAAATCTTCAAAACAGAAATTTTGATTTTTTTTCTAGTCTGTTTGGGAGAGATGGTAGCATGGATAACTAGAGGCCCATTGCTCCGGCTAGCATACTCTCAAGTCTTGGAAAGATTTCTGCTGGACAGAATTAACAATGACAGATAATCATTTTGTCTTTAAGTCTGAGCTTGGTACAGACATGTGTACATATACTCTAAAGGAAAATACTTGGTACAAATGTGTACATATACTCTAAAGGAGATGGAGACCAAATAAAGAAACCAGAAGTCCTCAGTCTCTATGTGCTTCATAGATGCATCCAAGGCATTTGATAGTTAACCATAGCAAAGTATTCATGAAGTTGCTGCAAAGAGGTGTCCCAAGATATGTTGTACACATCCTGGTTTATTGGTAAGGTTAGCAAATGTTACAGGTAAGATGGGGTAACAGTATCTCAGAGCCGTTTATGGTCAGTAATGGTGTATGACAAAGAGGTGTTCTATCTCCTCTACTTTTAACCTGCACATGGATGAGTTATCAGTGAGGTTAAAGGCCTGCAGGACTGGCTGTGTAGCTGGTGGTGGTGTCATAAACCATCTGATGTATGCAGATGACTTAGTGGTTCTAAGTCCGAGCACCGCTGGTCTACAGCAGCTACTAGATATCTGCTCTGAGTGTGGACTAGAACACAACAGTATGTATAATGCAGCTAAAAGTGTGCTTATGATCTGCCGGGCCAAGGAGGACGAGCAAATAGTTTTTATCTGTCAGACTGATTAGTATCACCAAGAAAGTCAATTATTATGGTCATATCATCACAAAGGACATGAGAGAGGATGGTGACGTGTATAGGCAGTACCGTATGTTATACGCTCAGGTAATAACACTCGCTAGTACGTTTGGGTCTTGTTCTGATAAAGTAAAGATCACCTTGTTTAAGGCTTGTTGCACACCGCTGTGCACAGCCCACCTATGACTAACTATAACATGTTATAACATGCATATAACGCATGTAGTATGCTAGGCTGCAGGTTGCCTATAATGATGGACGAGTGCATGAGGGGAGGACACCCTACAAGCTTTCTGAAGAATGTTTAATGTTTATACATTTATTTGTAGGCTGAACAATTGTTAAAATGTGATTGTTCTAAATGTAACCAGTACCTGTTAAAGATGTGGAAATACTATCGTTTTCTCAGTTAGATTAAGGAGTTACAATAATTGATGCTTTATTTTCACACCACTGTTATTGTCTCGTTTCTGTTTTCATGTTTGTCTCTGGTGCTGCCTTTAACGTGTCCTTGTGCTCATTTCATGTTATCTTATCTGTACGATGTTTTTCTACTTCTGTGAATTGGACTAAGTCTGGAATGAACAATACTTGATTTGTTTACAACGCGCCTCATACTTTGAACTCGTTTAGAAACGTTCCGTTAGCACAATGCTAACCACACGGCGGCTAACTACGTTTCTCACCTGCATCCAGCTCGACCTTATACGTCGGTAACGGATCCAGAGACAGCTTATAACTCTCGAAGTTCGGGTCCAGAAGGTCTCGGTTCACCTTCAAGGAGTAGTTAGACGCAGCCATGAGTTTAAAGGTTCTGTAATGTTTCTCACGCTGGACACGGAGCAACAGCAACAAAAAAACGTGTCAAACCAGCCTCCAGTTTTTCTGTTCCCCGTCTATTCAAGTTATTACGGGAATGAATGTGGGGGAAACCGGATTTCAAAATAAAATTCAACTTCGAGTGAATTATCAGATATTTTAAGAACATAATAACAAATTATTTAGGCTTACTCACTTTTAGCGCCCTGTCAATATCAAGGCAATCTTATTTTGGATTTCAAAGTAAAAGCCCTGTGAATTTTCATTTTTGAACTACTCTTTCAATGACTTCAGAATGCTCTTAAAAGCAAAAGTCATATTTCCAAAGAGTAGTTGCATTTTGTATCAACACTATCAAACCACAGCAATTTGAAATGCCCATATTTGACCGACTTTTAACGATTTCAAAATGCTCTAAAATTGAAAATTGCTGTTTCCACAGGGTAATTCCACTTTAGATCAACAGTGTACAACCCCACAGTGATACTTTATCAATATCAAGTCATTCTGATGTTGCCTTACAAAATAAAGGACTTTTCTATGCAATTTAAAGGACTGCCCTGTCCACACGTAGCCGGGGATCTGCCAAAATGTAGATATTTTCTACGTTTTGGCCTGTCATCCACGTAGTTTCTCAGCCCGCTTCTGCTGCTGTGCAGTCCAGTCTGGGTTTAACTCGAGCACTGTGGCCGTGACTGATGTCCACCCATTTGCAATAAAATGCTGAACTAGATGGGTCCTTGTCTCCTTTCCTTTCAGGATGTTATGTCTATGCTGTGTGAACCTTACCAGGAGTGTATTTTTGGTCTCCCCCACATACATTTTTCCACAAATAGTGCATGATATTAAATACACACAGTTAGAAGTGCGGGCGGTGCCTTTCACCAGTGTTAGATAAACCGTGTCAGAAAACGTGTTGTAGATCCATTGCTTGTGCTTAAAAAAATTCCCCCAAATCCCTAGATTTGGTTCTGGTTGTAGGTTTTAGTTTAGCTTTCACTAAATAATCTTTCAGGTTTTTATTCCTTCTGTAGGCAGCGAGCACTTCATGGTCTGTGAGCATCTTTGTTGTTTGAACAAGAGTCTGAAAATTTCTCTTAATTCCTCTGATGCAGCAAAACATTTGTGGTGCATATGGGATCACCAGGGGTAATTGTGGTGACACATTAATGGGCGTTTTCTCCAAAAAAGTTCTTTGAAACTTTCTTAAAAAGGTGCGACAGTACCCCCTAGTGGACAAAGCAGTGAAGAGTATTTTCTTTGCCTCAAAGTCACTCTGTTGTGTGCAAATTCTGTGAAATCTCAGCAGCTGTGACTTGATTATCCCAGCAAACGTGTGTTTCGGATGGAAGCTCGTTTTATGGAGCAAAGCATGAGTATCGTTAGGTTTAAAAAAGACTAACATCCAATGTGTGGGAGGAACTGAATTCTTTCCCTTTAAATGTGGTTGTGTCTAGAAAATCTACAGAATCAGGGCTTGTGGCATCAGTTTAATTGACTGATTGTGGCTGTTCAGAGTTGTCAGGAAATGTTCAAACTCTTGTTCCCCATGCGGCCATACACCCCAGACATCATCCAAAAACCTGTAAAACACTGAAGGTTTCTTGTCACATTTCAGTAATGCAGTTGTTTCCCACTCCGCCATGAATATATTGGCATAAGCTGGGGCAAATTTTTTGCCCATCGCAAAAAATCTGTAGAAAGTACTCTCCATTAAACAGGATAGCCCCCTCTGGTATTTTTAAGTTTTTAACTTTTGCAACAAAGTCATAAGTGTCTTTGATATATGTCTCATGTCTCGTGGACAAAGGATTGAGGTAAAAATCAATGAATTCAGCTGTGTAATAAGTTTCACTGTCACAGTCTGACACAATCGGTCTCCCTGCAGGGATCTTATATGGTGTGCTCCATTTAGATGGATCTTTATGGATCTTTGGCAGCATGTAGAACAACCTTTCCCTCGGTTGGGAGGAGCCCAGCAAGTAAGTATGTTGCTTTGCATCAATAAACCTCTTTTCCTTTAATTTAATGACAATATGGCTTTCCATCGGTCTGGTTTATGGGTAGATTGGTTTGGTAAGTTTAGAATAATAAACTTCAACCCTTAATTGCCTGTATCCTTCTTTTAAATATTGACTTTTATCCATAATTACTATGGTGCTCCCTTTATCTGCCGGTTTTATTACTATATCCGAGTTGTCAGCTAGCTCTTTAATGGCCTTTCTTTCCTCTGTAGCGTTATGGATTTATGCTCTTTTATGAAAGAGAAACCATGCTACATATTAATTCGGAATATTAATTTTAATAAATCAATAACCAAATTTTATATTGTTCAGAAGACTCAAAGGTTGTTTTCATCGATAAACTGACGATAAAATCTGAGTGTCTGTGTTTCAGTTCAATGAGGAAACCAGTTTCACAATTAAAAGTTTTAATTCATCAAATTAAACTAATGATTTTGAAATTGACAAACAGGAAATACAATCAACATTGGTAACTTTGTGGGACAATCTTTTTAACAGTTGATATGCTGTTCTGGCTCAAATAGACCTTCTGATGAATTTATGAAGATTGAGAATGTTGTGAATTGTGCTGGTGATATGAGATGAGATGGATGTGTGTGTGCATCTGATTTTGCTTCAGGAAGAAAAAGGTGTCTGAGTGAAAAGTGATGGTTTGAATAAACTTAGGTTTAGTGGAAAAGATGCATCAAAACGCTATCTGTCGTGTTTTGCCTCACCGAAAATCGGACCCTCTGTTGGACCCGGGACGTCACCTTAGGATGTTTCATCCAGGGCACCTTGGCTGGCAAAGAAGACAAAGATGCGCTGCGAACCGGTCCAGAGTTGTCCTCGGTACACGTTGATGGTAAAGCGTTTTGTCGACGCGCTTTCTTAAGTTAATTCACTCAGAAATCAAAAGACTCGGTAGTGAGTCTGCGTTAGAAGTTGCGATTCAGCTATTCTGCCTGGCTTGGCAGAAACAGCGTGAAAGGGGGGGGAGAAACGAGCCAGCCGGCTCTGCCCCCCTTTCGGTTTTCAGGTCCACACTCTTCGTTGTCCAACACGAACTGAAAACATAAGACTCAAACTTACCAAAAACCTTTCTCTTCTCAAAGCAAACCTGTGCGTCATCAAATGTGTCTGGAGTTTACTGTGGGAAGGTGTGTGTGGGTGTGTGTGAATGTTTGTGTGCTTGAGTGTGAAGGTCAGTACCAAACATTCAACATTAACTACTTAAGTGTGGATTCATTAATCCATTATAATTACCCCAAAGCATAATAGTCATTCATTTGATTAAACACATTTATAATGAGCAAAATGATAATGGTTATTTTAACATTAAAATCAAGAAAAAGAAGTTTAAACTTTATGTTTTGACTTGGTCTGGGTACAACTCATGTAAACACATCTTCTGGTAGACTGCAGGTGGCAGATGTTATGGTTTCCTCCCAGACTCACTGGCGTTCAGGACTTAATCTGTGGGTGAAAGTTCTCAATGACCCAGCTTTGACCTAGCTGCGTCCAGCACCACCTTTGTGATAGAAAACCCGTATTTCCTCACGTTACACCTCCAAATTTAGATTGTTGGTGTAGGGTGGCCTATATGCCACTTTTTTAAGTCTGTCAGTGTCCGAGCTTATTAGGTTAGCAGTTTCGGGTGGGAGTAGCCCCATTGCTGGTGTCCATTTAAATTTAATTGTAAATGGCTTTTTTTGGCTTTTCAGATTGGGTTTGTTCTTATAGTACAGGGCTAATTTGATCCTCCTGTGGTAATTCTGTAAGTCATATTTACATTAAAACCAGATGTTTTAGTTAATTTTGGGTTGGGATGAAATTTATTCCTTTGCTTAGCAGAGGAAGCTGTGCCTCAGTTAAAACAAATCTTTTTGTTAAGTTAACCATTCCTTTAGTAGCCCCTCCCCTAATTGGGCTTACGGGGACATTTAGTTTAGGTATTGTAACCAACTTTCCAGGATTCTGTTAGCCGTAAGTGCAGACCAATGGACCTTATCTCTGTCATTGTCTATGACCACCTGTATGTCCCCAGCAGGGATGTAATGACTCAGTTTGCAGATTTTGTCATTCAAACACCTTAGAACATCTTTTTCACCTGCTGACAAGTCTGGTGAGAAGTTCACCTGTGGTACGATGATCCGGGCCTCTGGGAATTTAGTGTGGGCTGCTGCCAGAGCCTGCTCCACATGATCAAATAACCCTTTATTCTTTTTACCTTGGGACCTGTCATTGATCCCAAATGAGAGAATTACATTTTGTACCTTGACCTCTGTGGTGACCTTCTGAAGGATGTCTTTAGCATGTCGCCATCCTGCTCCTGAAAAGCTGTCAATTTGCAGCCCCTCGATAGATGGCATTCATTCTGGCTAAGTTGGAGTCACCCATAATCAGGTTGGGCTCTGTCACATGCAGGGACCAGTTCTTCTTATTGTTGCCCGGGTGTGGTGTGGGTGCACATATGGATGGTTTCTTTGGATGAGTGGACTGGCCTGCAGCTGGGGCTTTGATCTCTGGGTCACCTGCTTGTTCCTCTCTCAGGTTGTTCTCTTGGTTCTCGATGTCCCTCATCCGCCTCTCGGGAGTCGTTTCTTGGTGCTGCAGTTTGGGTTGGTCACCTTGTGTTGACCTTTGGTTCGGCTGTGACCGGGCTCTCCTCCTCACGGTCCTGGATGGAAGGGGTGCTGTCATCTCCGCCGGTGAGCTTTGTGGGAGCTTTATGTCCTTCTCTATGATCCTAGTGAGCAAGGTCAAAGGTGACTATGGAGAGGGGGATGGATCTGGGCTGGTGGAGACATCTCTCCGGTAGCTTTCAGGTGGGCTGTCATCCTCTGATTCAGACAGGTCCTCATCTGCTGTGGGCTGCTGGGCTGTCTGGGTGGAGTGCTCCTGTGTGAGGCCGAAAAGCACCTCCCTCTCTTCCTGTGGTCTCCCCCCTGGGTGGACCTGCCCCGGTGGCAAACACCAGACTGGGAATGCTTGGGTCCGTGTAATTGGCAAAACCGGGCTCAGCTAGTGGTTCAAGTCTGGCTGAGGGGTAGCAGCTCGTCTCACCTCAACTTCTGTGGTTGGTGTATTCAGTGGGGGACTGCCGTGGTCTGTTGGCCCCTCCAATCTGGCCACCATGAAGGCCTGTGCTTGTTCCAAGGTGTCTCTGGTGAGTCTTCTGCCCAGGTTCCTCCTGGCCCATTTAGCCGCCACCTGAAATGGTGATAGCCAATCTGGCTCAGGGTAACCAGTCAGTGTTAACACCTCATTCTCCATGGTCTCTGTGTAGTGATCTTTTAAAATCAAAACCATATTATAAGCCCAGTTTTTAGTGTTCCCACTAATCAGGTTTTTGGTTTTGGCTGTGGGATTTGCGGGCTTAATGGAAGTTATGAGACTGTTAATTTTCCTCTGTAGTGAAGGGGGATATTCACCCCCTGTGATTTTACTCAAGTGGTCAGTCGCTTTAATGACATTATGAATGATGCAAATAGGGTTGTCACGGTATGAAAATTTAACCTCACGGTTATTGTGACCAAAATTATCACGGTTTTCGGTATTATCGCGGTATTTTTTAAACGGTGTTGCATATGTTCAGAAAGCATTGATAGTCCTGTTCTACACAAACTGAAATAGTTCTGAAAAGGTTTAACAGTGTTTATTAAACCTAAAATAACACAAAGCCTTAGCAAAAGTGCAACTTTTCACAAGTAAAGGAACAAATAGCTTCTTTTTCTGGAACATGTTACAGTAGTCAGTGCAGGTTTAAATGATACAAATCCAAACATTCAAAACATAAACAATATGTAAACAAATCAAAGAAACACCACTTGTTTTCTCATATACTTGTTTTCTTCATTATCAAAATGAAAATCTAAAACTCCAGTCCACACTTGACTTGAGCACTGTACAAGTCAACCTTAAAAAATATGTATTTAAAATAAATAGCCACTTTAAACAAATGACTAAAATAACTACTACACTATGTAATCAAATCCAAATGTTCAAGTATAAATGGCATTGAATAAGTAAACAAATCAATGACAAGGAACTAATTGTATATTTCTCTTCATCATCAACAAATAAGATGCTTCATCCAGCAACAGGGTGTCCGTGACACGGTTTAAATGCTGGCAGAGGACGCTGCGGCTGCAGGATATATTGACTCGTTGCATTCTCCCTCAACCAAAAGTCCTCGCGTCATGCATTTCAGCTAAAATGCTAATGTTAACTTACCTTGCACTGGCTGTAGAGACGTGGGTGATCGTCACACAGATGTGCCATTAGATTCGAAGTGTTACCTTCTGCAGACACTTGTTTCCTGCACGTTCTGCAAACGGGATAGCCGTCTTCTATTAACTGTCCCTCAGCATTTTTCAGAAATCCCAAATATGCCCATGCTTCCGATTTAGTCTTCTTTGAGGGCTGATGGATGTCCTGGGCGCTGCCGTCTCCTCCTTCGGCCATTATTTCAGCTTCAAAGTTTTGGTGCCGTTGCAAACTAAAAAGTGCGTGTGCACGCCGCGAGAACTTCAGCTGAAGCGACGGTGGCTGGTAAGGGTCACCGCGCTGAAACCGCGGCCACGGTAAACCCACCGAGATAATATAGTTTTTTAAAAACTGGACGGTTATTTTTATTGTCAACTTTTTTACCGGGTTTTACCGCTATACCGGTTACCGTGACAACCCTAGATGCAAACCTTCATTTTAAAGTCCGGGTCCGAGGACAATCTGATATTTTGTTGGGATCTGGAGGATTTAGGGCGGATTGGGCTCTCATAGTCATGTCCAACCTGTGGTCTTCTGCTGTTTTTGCCCCAAATGGGCCGCCTCTGTTAACCCGCTCTGCTGGTCCTGTAGGCTCTGCCCCAAAATGGTGGAGCTCCGTCTTCATCTCTCCATTCTGGTCTGCGCGCTCTCCGGTAGTGCGAGGTCGGTCGGCGGGTACGGCGTTGGCCCTCAAAGCGTTCCTCTCGGTTCTCGGCCCGGCCTTCCCTAATGACAGAGGCATATGAGCGCCGTCTGGGATATTCTGGGTCTTCCACCTCGGTCGGCTGCCGCGGGTGTCTGCCGCCGGCGCGGCCCTCGCTCCGCTGGTCCTTTCCAGCGGTTTCTCTGGTGGCGACCATAATGCACTGTGGTCCAGCTTCCTTCGTCTTCTTCCTCATAGTAGTTGTGTGGAGGCATATTTTGCCTCTAAAAAACGTTAAAACAACTCGGTTCCGTGTAACACACTTATAAAAAAGGAAAGGTGAGTTTTTTCACTCGGGCATAAACGGCCCCTTTAATAAACATATTTTCCTTTAAATAACACGACAAAACACATGACGTTTCAGTCGTTGTGGACCTTCTTCAGGTAGGTTGTCGTTGAGTAGCCCTCGTGCGTGCTCAGCTCGTTAGCTGTTAGCAACGGGAAGGTGCGCAGTTTTACGTCACAGCAGCCAATCAGAGCGCCCGAGGTCTCTCTCACCTTCTTGTCCAGCGTCTCTATTGATGCCTCCCGATGCTGCGTTCAGGCGCACCGGAGAAGTGTGAATTCACACGGAACATGAATTAAACTGTCCAAAAGTCCATAAAAACATCAGTCCCAAAACAATTCAATATACAAACAAGTGCTAGGAGTTGTAACCAGCAAGTCTATATATGCAAGTCATCACAAATAAAGCAGTCTTTCAAAATAAATTGCAGATCCGGTATTTCCGGTTCAACAGGAAGTACGTTCATGTTCATCCTTTCAGCTTGACCATGTGCATTTGTTTTTCCTCTTCATTTCTTTTGTTGTTTTATCCATAATTTATTATTCTTTGTTTACTTTGTTTTCTTTTTTGCAGGTTTTCTTTACAGGTAAGTAAATTTTTACTATTTATTGATTATATAACTTGTTTAGGAGTGTTCTTTCTCCTTGTGTAGAAGTAATTTTTAGAGTAATTTGTTGACTTTCTATAACTTTAATTTGTTTTTGTTGTTATGTTGTTGTTCTAATTAACACTAATTCTGTCCTTTCTTCTAATTCTAGTTAACCCTTTGTTTGGGATGCATCATGGTCTCCACAGGTAAGTTACTCACTCATGATAACCTTCTTTTCAGGTTAAAAACAGTATTCAATTTTGGACTCTTTCTGGCCCTTAGCTTCGTCCTATTGGGGTGGCCTCCCACCAGTCGGGTCCACACCAGAGGCACGCGCAGGTTAGGAGAAACTATATTAAAAGAGCGGCGGTGGTCTCTTGAGGCTCTGTCCATTCTGGGTCCCCCGGATACTGATGTTCAGCCTCCCCCAAGATCTATGCCTCGGGTTTCACAGGTGAGCAACATAGAACCACGTATATATGTACAATGTAATGGAGTGGTAAGACCTGTCCAATACACCGACTGGGTTGCAGCTCCTCAAAATTAAAAACAAGTACCAAGTGGGTCCCTCCGGGCGGGGGTCAGGGTGGGATAGGAAAGGGGGGGAGGGGGGAGACCAACACCCCTAAACAGGGTCAAGGTCAGCCTGTTGAGAAAGAGAGCGAGAAAGAGAGAGAGAGAGTATAAAGGGTTAGGGGTTAAAGAAAAGAAAGTCCCAGCGACTGGGGCTTTGTGCACAGACTCTCCTGCACTTAGTCCACCGGTGCAGATCTATCCCTCATTCAAACCTGTGGGAACAAGTGTGTCCAATCTGTAGATCCAGAGCCTTTCAGCTCTTTTCCGTTGTTTGTGGACCAGTTTGGATCTGACTGTAGGATCGTGGCTGTGAGGGCTTGCCAGCCATGTTCAATAAAGTGTTTGACTACTGGTCGCTGTGTGTTATGGTTTTTTATAATGTTGTGTCTATGTTGTGTGAAGCGTGTTAAAATGCTATTTCCTGTTTCTCCCACATATCTCATTTTACAGATTTTGCACTGAATTAAATACACACAGTTTTTGGTTGTAGGGTTACCTGCTTGTGTGATGGGGTAAATGGTTTTGTTAAACCTATTTTGTATCCAGTGCAGTTGGTTAAAAAAATCACTTTGACCTTTGACCTTAGGTTGTTGTAGGGGTCTCAGCTTGGCCTGAACCAGAAAATCTTTTAGGTTTTGGTTCCGTCTGTAGGCCGCAATTACCCTGTGATTTTGCAGTAAGTTAGTCTCTGATTGGAATTTAGAAAAGTTTTGTTTGATTTTATGAATTAGTTTTCCTGCCGAGGGAGAATAAGTGGTGACCAAAGGCAATAATGGTGATGTGTCCTTGGGTCTGGACTCCAGGAAGGAAGCTTTACATGTTTTCAGAAATGCTCTAGAATATCCTCTTAAGGATAGTGCTGAAAACAGTATCCGGGTGGCTTCCTTGAAGTCGCTTTCCTGAGTGCAGATTCTGTGGAAGCGAAGTAGCTGGGATTTAATAAGACCCGCATATGTGTGCTTTGGATGGTAACTGGTTTTAAAAAGCAATGCGTGTGTGTCCGTAGGTTTAAAATAAACCTTTATGTCAAGTTTGTGTGTGGAGCTGAAATTTGTGCCTTTAAAGGTTGTGGTGTCTAAAAAATCGACTGATTTAGCATTAGTGGATGATTTCAGCTTTATGGATGGGTTATGTGTGTTTAGCGTGTTTAGAAATAGCTGAAAATCTTCCTCCGAGTGAGTCCAGACCCCCCAGATGTCATCTAGATATCTGTAATAATAAAGTGGTTTCTTTACACATTTGTTTAATGCCTCCGTCTCCCATTGTGCCATGAAGATATTTGCATATGCTGGAGCAAATTTCTTCCCCATAGCTGTTCCCTTAATTTGCAGGTAGAATTGGCCATCAAATTCAAAATCATTCCTTCTCAGATTAATTTGTAATAGCTGGAGTAGCTCCTTGTCTGGCCTTCTGCTGTTGGGGTGTTGAAGGAGAATTTGTTTGACTGCATTAATGCCTTCGGTTATGTCAATATTTGTATATAAGCTGTCTATATCCATGGTGAACAGAATGGAGTTGTCTGGCAGGATGATTTGTTTGATCTTGTTTATAAAGTCATACGTGTCCTTGATGTAACTGTCATGTGTTATTGATAGGGGATTTAAATAGTGATCGATGAATTCTGCTGTTTGATGTGTTTCACTGTTACAGTCAGACACGATGGGTCTACCCGGTGGGATCTCATGGGGTTTACTCCATTTTGCTGGATCCTTGTGGATCTTTGGTAACAAATAGAACCTTCTGGCTCTTGGTTCCGAAGAACCTTTAAGATATCTGCGCTGTTTTGCATTAATAAACCTTTTCTCATACAAAGAGTCAATGATTTTAGTCACCATGGGGATGGTCTCCGGATAAATGGGTTTGTCTAGTCTATTGTAATAGGTGGTGTCTAGCAGTTGTCTTTTACCTTCCCAGAGATATTGTGCCCTGTCCATGATGACAATAGAGCTCCCCTTATCAGCCGGCTTGATGATAATGTTCTTGTTGCCTGTTAATTCCTTAAGTGCTTTGGTTTCGTTAATACTCAAGTTAGGTTTGGACTTATTCATGTAAAATGTTTTGTTGAAAGGGTTAGGTGTAAATTATTTATCTCGTCGACTCCCCCTGCCTCATCCAACGACTCAGCAGTTGAACTAGGGAGCCAAAGGCAATGCACGGGCCGACGCACGTCATCCGCAGCTCTTGTCTCCTTATTGACTCCCAACTTGTTTCAAGAGTTGTGACCCAAATTGGTCTTATTGGCCATTTTATTTCTCAATTTCTGCTGTAGTATTGTACAGGACCGTGTTCCAGGGTTGATCTACTTTGTTCATTTTTTCATGTCACCAATGCTTGGGCTACCGTATGCCACTGAGGAGTTCCTAACTGGTGTTGGTCCATCCCCCTTTTTAAGAGTCAATGAGCCAGGTCAGGTGTTCCTGTGTGCCCTTCAGGCATAGGGGTAGGGTTAATATCCTTAAGGGTCAGGGTTTATGATAAGGCGCTTGTTTGTTCTCCTAAATGGTAGGGTTTGGGGTTATGGTTAGGGGTTTGGGTTGGGTTATGTTTAGGGTCAGGATTAAGTTTTAGGGTCAGGATTAAGTTTTAGGGTTAGGACTATGTTTAGAGTTAGGGTTAGGGTTAGGGGAATAAGGGGTAAGTACCACTTTAAAATATGGGGGCAAACTTTTTGAGGACCAGCTAGAGACCCCATTCCACTTCACAGGGCTTCATGTGGCCCGGCTGGAGGCTGTGGTAAAGTTGCCCAAAGTTTGCCCCAATGCATCATGGGTAAAAACAATCAAACGTCTCTCACGGCCAGGGAAGTGGGGGCATAGCTCAGGGGTCGCGGCTACCCCCCCCCATTTGTGGCCACGCCCGATCCAACGGTACCACCCCCGAGTCTCTACGACCTTCCTAGCCGGAGTTGGGTCAACTTCCTGTAGAAGGGGGGCGTGGCCTGGAGACCCCGCCTACCCCCCATTATCGACCCCGCCCAGTCAATTGGCACCGCCCCCCAAGACACGCCCCCTTTAAGTCCCCCACACTTAGCATTTTCACTGTCTAATTGTCATAAGTGGTGGGCGTGGCCAGGGGAAGGGGGCGTGGTCTCGAAACTCCGCCTACCCCCCCATTTGTGGCCATGCCGAGTTCATAGACACGTGACTCGAGGCACTTTGGACCTTCCTAGCCCAAAACCGGAAGTGGGGCAGGCACTTCCGGTTGGTCCTACAGGCTCCAGACTCCGCCTACCCCCCCATTTTCGACCCTGGCCGACTCAACGGTACCACCGCCAAGTGTCTACGACCTTCCGTTCCCGAGATACAGGTGATCCAACCCAACACTAAATGTTAGGGTCAGCGTAAGTGTTTGGGTAAGTGTTAGTGAAAGTGTAAGTGTGAGTGTTAGGGTAAGAGTAAGTGATAGGGTAGGTGATAGTGTAAGTGTAAGAGTCCGTTACCTTGTGACGATCCTCTGAGTGGAGCCGGAAAACGGGGGTGTGCTCCCGAGGTCTGTCAGAGAAAGACTGAGCGTTCTAGGGCAGTTTGTGTCCCTTTAAATGCATTTAAATGTAATTTAATGTAATTTAATTAAAAATACAAAATTTCAAGTGACTTTATCTCTTGATAGGAAGGTCGTAGGAAACCCCCCCCCCCCCCCCCCCCCCCCCCCAAAGTCGATGTCTGGCTTTCCAATGGTGGAAACCCCGTAGTTCTACGCCCCACCTGTGGTGAGATAATGTCGTTTTTACAGTGTATTTTCTGTATCTCCGGAACGGAAGGTCGTAGAAACTCGGGGAGACCACCGTTGGATTCAGAAGGGTCGAATTAGGGCTGGTTTGGAGTCTCTACGACCTTCCGTTCTGGAGATATAGAAGGTCAAAGTTTGGCAAACTTGGTCCTTCTTTATCTCATCAACCGATCGTCATAGAAACAAGCGGACAAAACCTGTGCCCTGCCTAGACCACCTGCCTAAAACCCCGAGTCTCTACGACCTTCCTAGCCGGAGATATGGTCCAATGAAGTTGCCCCATTGAAACGAATGGGAGGCGGGTGGCTGAAAAATTTCTAAGTGTCAGGGGCCAAATCCTTCCCCCAGAAACCTCCAATGAGCACGTTTCAGACCATTTGGAGTCGAATGGTACCTACTTTGAGTGACCAGTTTTCCCAACCCATACTTAGGGTAAGTGTAAAGCCGGGCGTACACTGTGCGACTTTTTCACTCGCAGCGTTCAGCTTCAGCTCAAACTGTACGACTTCCTCGCAGAGCAGATCTCACGAGTCGTGTGCTCACACTGTACGACCCAGTTCTCGCATGCGACCTGACTGCTCACACTGTACGTCTGGTAGCAACACGTCGGCCCTAAAAATGTGCTAAAAATAGCAGTTTTTACTCAACACGTCAGACTTTTTTGTCTTGCCTGTTGTCCTTCGGGAGTGCTGCAGGAGGACACACGGGGATTTATGGGGGTTGGATGAGGAAAACGAAATAAAGTAAATCTGTGTTTTGTGATCAGTTTAATTTGACACGAACACGACAAACACGCTTTCTTGACAATCTTTGTGAGTAAAAAAAACGTGTAGAAACAAAAACGAACAGCGTGTGTTATTAGGGAAATAGCGAGCGACCGGCCGGCGTTGATGCAGGATTGCGCGCGCATGCGCCGTGAGCGGTTCTGATACTTTTTGGATCGTAGCTGCTCGCAGCGCCGCTTCAACAGTGCGATACCCTCACGAGGGACGAGCGAAATATTAAACACACCAGAAGTCCCTGCGACCTCACGACTGCTGATCGGCGGCTGGTCACGTGGTGTTAATCGCCTCTCGTAACCCCCTGTACACTACACGACCGCTCGGCGCAAAACTCGCCCCGATGTCGTGGCTTCTCGCACGACTGGAAAATCGGCTCAAAAAAGTGAAAAAGTCGCACAGTGTACGCCCGGCTTAAGTGATAGGGTAAGTGATAGTGAAATTGTATGTGTGAGTGCCGCACAAACCAGGAAATGCTTCCAATTTCCAATCTATTATACTGCTTCCAAATTCCAGATTTGATTTTCGCTTCCATTTTCCAGATTCCACTTCCAGATTTTAGTGCCGCACAAACCAGGAAATGCTTCCAATTTCCAATCTATTATACTGCTTCCAAATTCCAGATTTGATTTTCGCTTCCATTTTCCAGATTCCACTTCCAGAGTTTGGGTTAGGGTTAGGTGGAGTAGATGGAGTAGATAAATCTCAGGGTTAGGGTTAGGTGGAGTAGATAAATCTAAAGTGGAATGACCCAGTGGAAACAGCAATTTTCCATTTTAGAGCATTTTGAAATCACTGAAAGTTTGGTCGTATATGGTCAATTTAAAAAGGCCTTTATTTTGGAAAGCACCATCAGAATGACTTGATATTCATATGGTATCACTGTGGGGTTGTATACTGTTGATCTAAAGTGGAATGACCCAGTGGAAACAGCAAGTTTCCATTTTAGAGCATTTTGAAATCACTGAAAGTTTGGTCGTATATGGGATATTGAAAAAGGCCTTTATTTTGGAAAGCACCATCAGAATGACTTGATATTCATATGGTATCACTGTGGGGTTGTATACTGTTGATCTAAAGTGGAATGACCCAGTGGAAACAGCAATTTTCCATTTTAGAGCTTTTTGAAATCACTGAAAGTTTGGTGGTAAATGGGCAATTTAAAAAGGCCTTTATTTTAGAAAGCACCATCAGAATGACTTGATATTTATATGGTATCACTGTGGGGTTGCATACTGTTGATCGAAAGTGAAATGACCCATTGGAAAAAGCAATGTTCCATTTTAGAGCATTTTGAAATCACTGACAGTTTGGTCGTATATGGGCAATTTAAAAAGGCCTTTAATTTGGAAAGCACCATCAGAATGACTTCATACTGATATGGTATCACTGTGGGGTTGTATACTGTTGATCTAAAGTGGAATGACCCAGTGGAAACAGCATTTTTCCATTTTAGAGCAGTTTGAAATCACTGAAAGTTTTGTCGTATATGGGCAATTTAAAAAGGCCTTTATTTTGGAAAGCACCATCAGAATGACTTGATATTCATATGGTATCACTGTGGGGTTGTATACTGTTGATCTAAAGTGGAATGACCCAGTGGAAACAGCAATTTTCCATTTTAGAGCAGTTTGAAATCACTGAAAGTTTTGTCGTATATGGGCAATTTAAAAAGGCCTTTATTTTGGAAAGCACCATCAGAATGACTTGATACTGATAAGGTATCACTGTGGGGTTGTATACTATTGATCTAAAGTGGAATGACCCAGTGGAAACAGCAATTTTCCATTTTAGAGCATTTTGAAATCACTGTCATTTTGGTAGTATATGGGCAATTTAAAAAGGCCTTTATTTTGGAAAGCACCATCAGAATGACTTGATACTGATATGGTATCACTGTGGGGTTGTATACTGTTGATCTAAAGTGGAATGACCCAGTGGAAACAGCAATTTTCCATTTTAGAGCAGTTTGTAATCACTGAAAGTTTTGTCGTATATGGGCAATTTAAAAAGGCCTTTATTTTGCAAAGCACCATCAGAATGACTTCATACTGATATGGTATCACTGTGGGGTTGTATACTGTTGATATAAAGTGGAATGACCCAGTGGAAACAGCAATTTTCCATTTTAGAGCATTTTGAAATCACTGAAAGTTTGGTCGTATATGGGCAATTTAAAAAGGCCTTTATTTTGGAAAGCAACATCAGAATGACTTGATATTGATATGGTATCACTGTGGGGTTGTATACCAAGCCAGTCTAGGGCACAGATCTTTCTGATTGCAACAATGTCCTTGGTGGGCTTCCAGGTTGAAAAAAATTAAATGTGAGTGCTGCTTGAACGGGAATAGATTGGAGAATGGAAGCTGGAAGGGTTCCTGATACAAACCCTACCACTACTTCCAGGTATCAATCTAAACCCATATGATTAGCTTCCAGATTAGGTGGCACATTCAATTTATCACTTTGTGATGTACACGACTGCAGCCAGGAGCACAGATGCTTTATGAATCTGAAAAAAAACTTAAGGCTAATGTTTTTTGCCACTTTATGGTGGAATCAGAATGACTTGATATTGATATGGTATCACTGTGGGGTTGTATACTGTTGATTTTAAGTGGAATTACCCTGTGGAAACTGCAATTTTCCATTTTAGAGCATTTTGAAATCACTGAAAGTTTGGTCATATATGGGCAATTTAAAAAGGCCTTTATTTTGGAAAGCACCATCGGAATGACCTAATATTGATATGGTATCACTGTGGGGTTGTATACTGTTGATCTAGGTGGAATGACCCAGTGGAAACAGCAATTTTCCATTTTAGAGCATTTTGAAATCAATGAAAGTTTGGTCGTATATGGTCAATTTAAAAAGGCCTTTATTTTGGAAAGCACCATCAGAATGACTTGATATTGATATGGTATCACTGTGGTGTTGTATACTGTTGATCTAAAGTGGAATGACCCAGTGGAAACAGCAATTTTCGATTTTAGAACATTTTGAAATCACTGAAAGTTTGGTCGTATATGGGCAATTTAAAAAGGCCTTTATTTTGGAAAGCACTGTCAGAAAGACTTGATATAGTATCACTGTGGGGTTGTATACTGTTGATCTAAAGTGGAATGACCCAGTGCAAACAGCAATTTTCCATTTTAGAGCATTTTGAAATCACTGAAAGTTTGGTCGACTATGGGCAAATTAAAAAGGCCTTTATTTTGGAAAGCACCATCAGAATGACTTGATATTGATATGGTATCACTGTGGGGTTGTATACTGTTGATCTAAAGTGGAATGACCCAGTGGAAACAGAAATTTTCCCATTTAGAGCATTTCTAAATCACTGAAAGTTTGGTCATACATGGGCAATTTCAAAAGGCCTTTATTTTGGAAAGCAACATCAGGCCTAGGAGGGAGCCTTGGCTCTCTGATGTCACACGGGCTTGCAGGCGGGCGTGTAGATCCTCTGAGAGAAAGTGGAAAAAGGATGGCCTTCAGGTCTCGCGTGAGTTGTTCAGAGCATCTCTGGTTGCTTATCAGGATGCTGTGAGGGCTGCCAGAATGGCCTATTTTGCAGACGTCATTGAAACAAACTCCAATAATCCTAAGATTCTCTACAAAACACTAAACTCTGTTCTGGTGTATCAGGAGCTCAGCTTAATGTCTCCTACAGCTGCTGGAAACTCAACAGGTTGACACGGATTTTTCTTGCGAGAGTGAATTTAGCATATCTATGCATAACTTTTCGAGCCGATTCAGATGATGTATATTTTTTTATATGAAAATAATTTTTCGTCAAAACCTGAAGATACATCACATGGGATGAATATTCCCCACAGAAAATTTTTTTTCTGTTTGGTTTTGGTGGTTGAATACAATCAGAAATGTTTACTGACGTGCCCTCGATGACATGTATCTTGTTTCCAACAAAACCAATCATATTCCACTAGGTTATGGGAGTCTCACTGGACGTTCAACGTATTCCACTATCTCAAAAAATGCACCACACGAAGATGGATCACAATGAAAATGCATGGATTTAAAAGGTGTCATGCTGGCAAACCCATGTATGCAAAATGAACAAGTTTGGTTCATTTTTGGATTTTTAATGATTTTTTTAAATTTTCAGGGTTGACCGCAGCACATGGGATGAATAAAAGTTCATGAACTTTACGGTGTCATAAATCTGGAACCATGAAAGATAGAGAAATGATTCAAACTGTATTTTGTTCCAGACGAAGAGCTCTACAGGATGGTGCCATAACATTGATGACTTTTTGGGTACAGCATTGTGCCAGAAATATGCCATCTGTGCCCGCTCCGTAAACTAAGGGCATCATATCATATGTAGGTGCTTGAGTTTATGGTATAATGAAAGCTGAGGTCTTGCTGAAAAAGATGAACTCAAGATACCGTTAATCCAAAACGTTTTTCTTTACTTTTTATAAGATTTAATATTGTAAATATAATGTGCAGGCTGAAAACGGAGGTTTTTCAGCAAATGTAGCCTGTATGGGGTGGACTCTCTTAAGCCAGGGCCTTATCACACCCCATTAAGCTTGATATCAATGTAAAGAAGAGCTTTTATGCTTTCATTTGATGTGTCACATAGGTTTGTACGAGATTCAGGGCAGGAGGAATGGATGGAAACATTTTGACTATAAACTGGCATTAAAAAAAACATCCTCACATGGATTCATAAAATTGCTGGTAGCGTTGTGGTAGTTAGTGCTAGCATGATGGGGCTATGCTTACTGGAAAGATGAGCTCATTCTGAAAGCGAGAAGATATAGCAAGGCCAGATTAAAAGCATATTTAAGACACGATTTGCACAAAAAAAAGAAGCAACATTGACAAATCGTGATTTTATGATGAAAATGCTAATATGAAGTGGGCTGTCTTATTACAGTGCCTTAACACACCCCAATGAACTTGGTATCAATGTAAAGGGGTAATTTCAAGCTTTCATTTGATGTGTAAAACATGTTTGTGAGACATACCTAGCCTGAGGAATCCATGGAAACATTTTATTAGACGCTGATGTTTAAAAATGACCCCAGATAATGGATTGATGAAACGGGCTGTTTCTAGCTGTAGCATTATCCTACACACATGAGGCTAGGCTTGCTGGAAAGCTCTGATTCTCTTTAAAAGTTTAAGATCAAGCAATGCATAATCCAAGCAAGTCTTGTGAGTTGTACAGCTGTTCCCATGTGAGCAAGGATTCAGGCGAAAAGGCCAGCTGTCTACTTAGAAAATGCACATATGGAGAGACCAGCCCGTGTCCTGTGGATGTATGCTCATCCACATGCCTTACAGTCCCTTAAAGAGCATACTTTAAGGGTTCATTTGGTGTAAACCACATTGTCCTGTCACCTTGTGGGCCTGAGATATTGAAGGTGGCATTTTATTAGACGCTGATGTTTAAAAATGACCCCAGATAATGGATTGATGAAACGGGCTGTTTCTAGCTGTAGCATTATCCTACACACATGAGGATAGGCTTGCTGGAAAGCTCTGATTCTCCTTAAAAGTTTAAGACCAAGCAATGTATAATCCAAGCAAGTCTTGTGAGTTGTACAGCTGTTCCCATGTGAGCAAGGATTCAGGCGAAAAGGCCAGCTGTCTACTTAGAAAATGCACATATGGAGAGACCAGCCCGTGTCCTGTGGATGTATGCTCATCCACCTGCCTTACACTCCTTTAAAGAGCATAATTTAAGGGTTCTTTTGGTGTAAACCACATTGTCCTGTCGCCTTGTGGACAAGAGATATTAGAGGGAAAATTTTACTAGACACAGTAGTCTAAAACTGACACCCGGGAAATGGACAGCTAAAACAGGCTGTTTCTAGCTGAGGGAGGTTCCTACAGAGATGAGGCTAGGCTTGCTGGAAAGCTCTGATTCTCCTTAAAAGTTAAAGACCAAGCAATGCATAATCCAAGCAAGTCTTGTGAGTTGTACAGCTGTTCCCAAGTGAGCAAGGATTCAGGCGAAAAGGCCAGCTGTCTACGTAGAAAATGCACATATGGAGAGACCAGCCTGTGTCCTGTGAATGTATGCTCATCCACCTGCCTTACATTCCCTTAAAGAGCATACTTTAAGGGTTCATTTGGTGTAAACCACATTGTCCTGTCACCTTGTGGGCCTGAGATATTGAAGGTGGCATTTTATTAGACGCTGATGTTTAAAAATGACCCCAGATAATGGATTGATGAAACGGACTGTTTCTAGCAGTAGCATTATCCTACACACATGGGGCTAGGCTTGCTGGAAAGCTCTGATTCTCCTTAAAAGTTTAAGACCAAGCATTGCATTATCCAAGCAAGTCTTGTGAGTTGTACAGCTGTTCCCATGTGAGCAAGGATTCAGGCGAAAAGGCCAGCTGTCTACTTAGAAAATGCACATATGGAGAGACCAGCCCGTGTCCTGATGATGTATGCTCATCCACCTTTCTTACACTCCCTTAAAGAGCATACTTTAAGGGTTCATTTAGTGTAAACCACAATGTCCCGTCGCCTTGTGGACAAGAGATATTAGAGGGAACATTTTACTAGACACAGTAGTCTAAAACTGACACCCGGGAAATTGACAGCTAAAACAGGCTGTTTCTAGCTGAGGGAGGTTCCTACAGAGATGGGGCTAGGCTTGCTGGAAAGCTCTGATTCTCCTTAAAAGTTTAAGACCAAGCAATGCATAATCCAAGCAAGTCTTGTGAGTTGTACAGCTGTTCCCAAGTGAGCAAGGATTCAGGCGAAAAGGCCAGCTGTCTACGTAGAAAATGCACATATGGAGAGACCAGCCCGAGTCCTGATGATGTATGCTCATCCACATGCCTTACACTCCCTTAAAGAGCATACTTTAAGGGTTCATTTGGTGTAAACCACATTGTCCTGTCACCTTGTGGGCCTGAGATATTGAAGGTGGCATTTTATTAGACGCTGATGTTTAAAAATGACCCCAGATAATGGATTGATGAAACGGGCTGTTTCTAGCTGTAGCATTATCCTACACACATGGGGCTAGGCTTGCTGGAAAGCTCTGAATCTCCTTAAAAGTTTAAGACCAAGCAATGCATAATCCAAGCAAGTTTTGTGAGTTGTACAGCTGTTCCCATGTGAGCAAGGATTTATGCGAAAAGGCCAGCTGTCTACGTAGAAAATGCACATATGGAGAGACCAGCCCGTGTCCTGATGATGTATGCTCATCCACATGCCTTACACTCCCTTAAAGAGCATACTTTAAGGGTTCATTTGGTGTAAACCACATTGTCCTGTCACCTTGTGGGCCTGAGATATTGAAGGTGGCATTTTATTAGACGCTGATGTTTAAAAATGACCCCAGATAATGGATTGATGAAACGGGCTGTTTCTAGCTGTAGCATTATCCTACACACATGAGGATAGGCTTGCTGGAAAGCTCTGATTTTCCTTAAAAGTTTAAGACCAAGCAATGCATAATCCAAGCAAGTCTTGTGAGTTGTACAGCTGTTCCCATGTGAGCAAGGATTCAGGCGAAAAGGCCAGCTGTCTACTTAGAAAATGCACATATGGAGAGACCAGCCCGTGTCCTGTGGATGTATGCTCATCCACCTGCCTTACACTGCCTTAAAGAGCATACTTTAAGGGTTCATTTGGTGTAAACCACATTGTCCTGTCGCCTTGTGGACAAGAGATATTAGAGGGAACATTTTACTAGACACAGTAGTCTAAAACTGACACCCGGGAAATGGACAGCTAAAACAGGCTGTTTCTAGCTGAGGGAGGTTTTTACAGAGATGGGGCTAGGCTTGCTGGAAAGCTCTGATTCTCCTTAAAAGTTTAAGACCAAGCAATGCATAATCCAAGCAAGTCTTGTGAGTTGTACAGCTGTTCCCAAGTGAGCAAGGATTCAGGCGAAAAGGCCAGCTGTCTACGTAGAAAATGCACATATGGAGAGACCAGCCCGAGTCCTGATGATGTATGCTCTCCACCTGCCTTACATTCCCTTAAAGAGCATACTTTAAGGGTTCATTTGGTGTAAACCACATTGTCCTGTCACCTTGTGGGCCTGAGATATTGAAGGTGGCATTTTATTAGACGCTGATGTTTAAAAATGACCCCAGATAATGGATTGATGAAACGGGCTGTTTCTAGCTGTAGCATTATCCTACACACATGGGGCTAGGCTTGCTGGAAAGCTCTGAATCTCCTTAAAAGTTTAAGACCAAGCAATGCATACTCCAAGCAAGTCTTGTGAGTTGTACAGCTGTTCCCATGTGAGCAAGGATTCAGGCGAAAAGGCCAGCTGTCTACGTAGAAAATGCACATATGGAGAGACCAGCCCGTGTCCTGATGATGTATGCTCATCCACATGCCTTACAGTCCCTTAAAGAGCATACTTTAAGGGTTCATTTGGTGTAAACCACATTGTCCTGTCACCTTGTGGGCCTGAGATATTGAAGGTGGCATTTTATTAGACGCTGATGTTTAAAAATGACCCCAGGTAATGGATTGATGAAACGGGCTGTTTCTAGCTATAGCATTATCCTACACACATGGGGCTAGGCTTGCTGGAAAGCTCTGATTCTCCTTAAAAGATTAAGACCAAGCAATGCATAATCCAAGCAAGTCTTGTGAGTTGTACAGCTGTTCCCATGTGAGCAAGGATTCAGGCGAAAAGGCCAGCTCTCTACTTAGAAAATGCACATATGGAGAGACCAGCCCGTGTCCTGTGGATGTATGCTCATCCACATGCCTTACACTCCCTTAAAGAGCATACTTTAAGGGTTCATTTGGTGTAAACCACATTGTCCTGTCGCCTTGTGGACAAGAGATATTAGAGGGAACATTTTACTAGACACAGTAGTCTAAAACTGACACCCGGGAAATGGACAGCTAAAACAGGCTGTTTCTAGCTGAGGGAGGTTCCTACACAGATGAAGCTAGGCTTGCTGGAAAGCTCTGATTCTCCTTAAAAGATTATGACCAGGCAATGCATAATCCAAGCAAGTCTTGTGAGTTGTACAGCTGTTCCCAAGTGACCAAGGATTCAGGCGAAAAGGCCAGCTGTCTACGTAGAAAATGCACATAAGGAGAGACCAGCCCGTGTCCTGTGGATGTATGCTCATCCACATGCCTTACACTCCCTTAAAGAGCATACTTTAAGGGTTCATTTGGTGTAAACCACATTGTCCTGTCGCCTTGTGGACAAGAGATATTAGAGGGAACATTTTACTAGACACAGTAGTCTAAAACTGACACCCGGGAAATTGACAGCTAAAACAGGCTGTTTCTAGCTGAGGGAGGTTCCTACAGAGATGAGGCTAGGCTTGCTGGAAAGCTCTGATTCTCCTTAAAAGTTTAAGACCAAGCAATGCATAATCCAAGCAAGTCTTGTGAGTTGTACAGCTGTTCCCATGTGAGCAAGGATTCAGGCGAAAAGGCCAGCTGTCTACGTAGAAAATGCACATATGGAGAGACCAGCCCGTGTCCTGATGATGTATGCTCATCCACATGCCTTACACTCCCTTAAAGAGCATACTTTAAGGGTTCATTTGGTGTAAACCACATTGTCCTGTCACCTTGTGGGCCTGAGATATTGAAGGTGGCATTTTATTAGACGCTGATGTTTAAAAATGACCCCAGATAATGGATTGATGAAACGGGCTGTTTCTAGCTGTAGCATTATCCTACACACATGGGGCTAGGCTTGCTGGAAAGCTCTGATTCTCCTTAAAAGTCTAAGACCAAGCAATGCATAATCCAAGCAAGTCTTGTGAGTTGTACAGCTGTTCCCATGTGAGCAAGGATTCAGGCGAAAAGGCCAGCTCTCTACTTAGAAAATGCACATATGGAGAGACCAGCCCGTGTCCTGTGGATGTATGCTCATCCACCTGCCTTACACTGCCTTAAAGAGCATACTTTAAGGGTTCATTTGGTGTAAACCACATTGTCCTGTCGCCTTGTGGACAAGAGATATTAGAGGGAACATTTTACTAGACACAGTAGTCTAAAACTGACACCCGGGAAATGGACAGCTAAAACAGGCTGTTTCTAGCTGAGGGAGGTTTTTACAGAGATGGGGCTAGGCTTGCTGGAAAGCTCTGATTCTCCTTAAAAGTTTAAGACCAAGCAATGCATAATCCAAGCAAGTCTTGTGAGTATTACAGCTGTTCCCAAGTGAGCAAGGATTCAGGCGAAAAGGCCAGCTGTCTACGTAGAAAATGCACATATGGAGAGACCAGCCCGTGTCCTGATGATGTATGCTCATCCACATGCCTTACAGTCCCTTAAAGAGCATACTTTAAGGGTTCATTTGGTGTAAACCACATTGTCCTGTCACCTTGTGGGCCTGAGATATTGAAGGTGGCATTTTATTAGACGCTGATGTTTAAAAATGACCCCAGATAATGGATTGATGAAACGGGCTGTTTCTAGCTATAGCATTATCCTACACACATGGGGCTAGGCTTGCTGGAAAGCTCTGATTCTCCTTAAAAGATTAAGACCAAGCAATGCATAATCCAAGCAAGTCTTGTGAGTTGTACAGCTGTTCCCATGTGAGCAAGGATTCAGGCGAAAAGGCCAGCTCTCTACTTAGAAAATGCACATATGGAGAGACCAGCCCGTGTCCTGTGGATGTATGCTCATCCACATGCCTTACACTCCCTTAAAGAGCATACTTTAAGGGTTCATTTGGTGTAAACCACATTGTCCTGTCGCCTTGTGGACAAGAGATATTAGAGGGAACATTTTACTAGACACAGTAGTCTAAAACTGACACCCGGGAAATGGACAGCTAAAACAGGCTGTTTCTAGCTGAGGGAGGTTCCTACACAGATGAAGCTAGGCTTGCTGGAAAGCTCTGATTCTCCTTAAAAGATTATGACCAGGCAATGCATAATCCAAGCAAGTCTTGTGAGTTGTACAGCTGTTCCCAAGTGACCAAGGATTCAGGCGAAAAGGCCAGCTGTCTACGTAGAAAATGCACATAAGGAGAGACCAGCCCGTGTCCTGTGGATGTATGCTCATCCACATGCCTTACACTCCCTTAAAGAGCATACTTTAAGGGTTCATTTGGTGTAAACCACATTGTCCTGTCGCCTTGTGGACAAGAGATATTAGAGGGAACATTTTACTAGACACAGTAGTCTAAAACTGACACCCGGGAAATTGACAGCTAAAACAGGCTGTTTCTAGCTGAGGGAGGTTCCTACAGAGATGAGGCTAGGCTTGCTGGAAAGCTCTGATTCTCCTTAAAAGTTTAAGACCAAGCAATGCATAATCCAAGCAAGTCTTGTGAGTTGTACAGCTGTTCCCATGTGAGCAAGGATTCAGGCGAAAAGGCCAGCTGTCTACGTAGAAAATGCACATATGGAGAGACCAGCCCGTGTCCTGATGATGTATGCTCATCCACATGCCTTACACTCCCTTAAAGAGCATACTTTAAGGGTTCATTTGGTGTAAACCACATTGTCCTGTCACCTTGTGGGCCTGAGATATTGAAGGTGGCATTTTATTAGACGCTGATGTTTAAAAATGACCCCAGATAATGGATTGATGAAACGGGCTGTTTCTAGCTGTAGCATTATCCTACACACATGGGGCTAGGCTTGCTGGAAAGCTCTGATTCTCCTTAAAAGTCTAAGACCAAGCAATGCATAATCCAAGCAAGTCTTGTGAGTTGTACAGCTGTTCCCATGTGAGCAAGGATTCAGGCGAAAAGGCCAGCTCTCTACTTAGAAAATGCACATATGGAGAGACCAGCCCGTGTCCTGTGGATGTATGCTCATCCACATGCCTTACACTCCCTTAAAGAGCATACTTTAAGGGTTCATTTGGTGTAAACCACATTGTCCTGTCACCTTGTGGGCCTGAGATATTGAAGGTGGCATTTTATTAGACGCTGATGTTTAAAAATGACCCCAGATAATGGATTGATGAAACGGGCTGTTTCTAGCTATAGCATTATCCTACACACATGGGGCTAGGCTTGCTGGAAAGCTCTGATTCTCCTTAAAAGTTTAAGACCAAGCAATGCATAATCCAAGCAAGTCTTGTGAGTTGTACAGCTGTTCCCAAGTGAGCAAGGATTCAGGCGAAAAGGCCAGCTGTCTACGTAGAAAATGCACATATGGAGAGACCAGCCCGTGTCCTGTGGATGTATGCTCATCCACCTGCCTTACACTCCCTTAAAGAGCATACTTTAAGGGTTCATTTGGTGTAAACCACATTGTCCTGTCGCCTTGTGGACAAGAGATATTAGAGGGAACATTTTACTAGACACAGTAGTCTAAAACTGACACCCGGGAAATGGACAGCTAAAACAGGCTGTTTCTAGCTGAGGGAGGTTCCTACAGAGATGAGGCTAGGCTTGCTGGAAAGCTTTGATTCTCCTTAAAAGTTTAAGACCAAGCAATGCATAATCCAAGCAAGTCTTGTGAGTTGTACAGCTGTTCCCATGTGAGCAAGGATTCAGGCGAAAAGGCCAGCTGTCTACGTTGTAACGGAAACAAAGTGTTGTAACTAACCAAAGTTGTATTTTAATACAGTGTTGGTAGTTCACTTTTTATAAACAGAAGAATAGGCTGTTTTTATCATCAGGGAGTTTAATTAAACACTCTGTATTGACTTTGAGACAATAAAAGAGAGAGAGATGGGATCGTTTGAGAATCTTTAATTTCTGAATTATAAATTCTAAACAATCTACCAGGACTACTCTGTGATGGATGAGAATGGATTCGGATGTTGTGTTGGTGCGTGTGTGTGAGTGCGTGTGTCTGGTTCAGATTCTCTAGGATGACGTAATCGAATCTGGTCGTCTTTGTTATGACTAGGTATCACGAGGCTTATAAAGTGATGACATGAGCCGCTATTTTGCCGTGTACGTACCCAGTGGGGTCTCCCAAGTAGATCAGGAATTGCCAGGTCTGGAAACCTCGGATGTACGGTGGAGCTGTCGGTGCAGCGATCACAACGTTTCAAAGCCCGTCTGGAGGGTTGACCCCGGTACCGTTCAGCGGCGTCAGCAGGTGCTCTTATTTTGAAAGGACGTCGTCTGGTTGTTAAACGACGAAAATCTCCCGTTTCACAGTTCTTAGTTTAAAGAAAACGCATCCGGCCAGGCTGCGCTTGTCTTTAGGATGATGGTGAACAGAACTGAAGTCAAGATGGAACTGCTTAAAATGGCGTTGCCTTGTTTTATATCTCTGGATTGTTGATAAGTTTCAGTAAAGTAGATTGGACACTTGAAGTCAACACCAGATTCTCCTGCGGCAGCTGAAAGCTCTGATTGGTTGGAACAATGTGTCATGCGTTTCTATGGAGATGAGGATCAGTATGTCTGCACCGTAGTCCTGGTTTCATTAAACATAATTCATGACATATTTATTTCACAGATCATTCACTTGATTATTGTTGATCAACATCTGTTTTGCTTAATAATTTTAATCACAAATAAAGTACTTTGATTAAGTAAAGCTTCTTCTTCTCCTTCGGACTCTTCTCCTGGAATGTAAACAGTCTGAGGACAACCCGACCTTGGTTTTTCTACACGGTGTTATTGTGCCCAGGGGCCAGCTGTATGGAGTTGAAAACCATGAACTTCATAACCTTACATATCCCCCCTTTTCAAGGTCAATGTGGTCCTTCAAGAGACCACTTGGTCGTTGAACCAACCCAAGTTATGAAGAATCTTGACAACAGAACCGGATGCGATCCCAAGGGAACAGCCATCTGTGGTGAGGTACGAACCCCACGCCGGAGAACAGTCTCGCATACTCCTCAGGAAGAACACAAGTCAGCAGGTTATTAATTATTCCCCATGGAAGCCATAAACGAAGCAACAGCAACTTCATATCCTCACGGGCAATAAAGCAAAGCAGGAGCAAATCTTGAACGTATCCACGAACAGGGTAGTATTCCAATTAAAAATCGATTGTTGTATCCGCAGGCAGGGCAATATTCCAAATAAAAATTGAACTTTGAAAGAGTACTTATCGTAATCCACAAAAAGGGAAGAGCGGGTGACAGTAAACCCAACGAATGAGGCGTCCCAGCAGCCAAGCCGGAACCACAGTCGTCCAAGGCCAACGAGCCGGAGAACCCCCAGGAGTAGTCGATGCAGATGACGAGTCACGGATCCACCCCCAGGACGCAGGATCCTCACACGCTCAACAGAGGAGAGAGAGCACAGTGTAGGCACTTCAATGTAGACACGACAAAAGTGCATTTCATGTCATCAAAGAAATAAAAATAATAAAAACCTAACTCTTTGAGTGCCTTTTGTACTATGTGTTAGTTTTAAGTGTAATTACCCATTAAGTGAAGAAATGGATGCAGCCCTGACTGTGTAAGATGCAAAAAGGGATGATGCGAGAAGCAGAAAAATGAAAGAAACCCTAACCGGTATCAGTGAATCCTCACTGTAAATACTTGTGTCAGGACAGGGGCAAAATTGGTTACAGCCCAGTAGGATAAATCAAAGAATTGATGATCACAAACATAATTTTCACTGTTAAAATCAACTGGTCAAAGGTACTATAAAAAAAAAATAAATGTAAATCAGCACTAAAATGTAAATCAGTGGTTAGTAATCATGTTCATGTCAATGTACCCCTAAGTTATTGTGATTAGTAAAGATTAAAAAAAAAATTTTGGACAACAGTACTACGTGACCTAACCCACTCACTGTAACCTGGCCTTTTACCTGACTCCAGGAGCCCACAGCACGTCCATCTCAACACACCTTAAGTCTGCACGTGACGTATAACAGGAAAGACAACCATGTACACTCACAAACACAAATTTGTGTAATCAGAGATAGAAATCTGTGGAACCAACGGGACGTATTTATCACCCCCCTTTTGAAGTCGGTGGATTGTTGTTGTTGGTATCGGCCAAATCTGTGGGACCCTTGTGCAGTTTGATATGGTCCCTGTGTACCCATTTGTAGACGGGCGCCTTGTTTTTGTCGGCGATCTTGATCTGATACACGACCGGAGAGATCTTATCTGTAATCAGGTATGGACCCGACCATTTGGGCAAAAGTTTCTTAGCCAGCTTCCCCGAGGTCGCATTGTTGTTACCCGTTTTGGGAGCGAAAATGTAGTACCAGGCCTGGTCACCCACATCGAGTTCGGAATGTGAGGCTTTCTTATCGTAATAAGTTTTTCTGCCTTCAGCTGACTTTCCCAGAGATGCCTGTGCGAACGAGAATGCTGCAAGCAGGTGATTTCTCAGGTCCTGCAAGTATTGGCTGCTCGTACACGCCGGGGCTGTGTCGGACTGAACCTGTCGTTGATACAGCAGGTGAAGCGGTAGGGTCATCTGTCTGCCCGTCATCATTTCAAACGGGGAGACACCTGTAGACTCGTGAGGGGTAGCGCGTATGGCCATGAGGACCAACGGAAGTTTTACATCCCAATCTCGGTGGTTAGCTTTCACATATTTTTTTAACATGCTAATAACCGTGCGGTTCACCCTTTCGACCTGTCCAGAGGACTGGGGCCGGTGGCTAATGTGGAACTTAGCCTTGACACCCAACAGTTCCCAAAGATGTTTCATCACGTCGGAGGTGAAATGGGTACCCCTGTCCGAGTCGACCCTCGTGGGCAAACCGAAGCGGGCAAAAACGTGATTCAGCAAGAGGATCGCTGTAGTCTTAGCCGTGTCATCAGGTGCTGGCAAACATTCAACCCATTTGGTGAATGCGCAGGTGACAGTCAGTATGTACTTACTCCCTCTGGTGGATTTGGTCAGAGGCCCCACCCAATCGAATTGCAAGTCCGACCACGCAGTGGTCGGCCCTTTTTCTTGTAGGGGAGCTCTGTGCGTAGGGTTGGACGGCTGAAACTGACAACAAACCAAGCAACGCTCGACGTGGTCCGAGATATCACGACGCATCCCCGGCCAATAAGCAACCTGGCACAGGGCACCGAACGTGGCCTTGACGCCTTTGTGACCGGCGGATGGAGAGTCATGAGCCTGCGAGATCATGTCCCTCCTCAGCGGTTTTGGAGTAACAAGGACAGGCGGCGAAGGTGGCTTGGCGGCGTGCATCAGCAGCCCTTCGACGACCCTCAGCGTGGACCGCACACGAAAGAGAGAGCGAAGCTCTGGAACGGAATCAAGCTCGACGGAAGTCGGTAGCTGGGTTTTAGGATCAGAAATATACTTGATCATCCTGCTGATAGCAGGGTCCCGGGATTGAAGACTGACAAGATCGGTATCCGAATAGGCAGGTTGAACGGCCACCGCACCTTTGGGTGGTTCCGAGTCGGACGCTCTAGCAGCCCGAGCTCGAGTAACCACACACACCTGGTTTTCATCAGGGAAAGACCACACATGCCCCTCAAGCCACCCGGGTTCGAAAACCCACAGGGGACCATCGGTTGCGCCCTGTTTGGCCAAAGAGTCTGCAAGATCGTTCAACTCCTTTTCAGGACCGGGTGCGCGAGAGTGACCTTTGACTTTACGCCAGTAAATGTGCATGTCAAGTGTAGTCACCAGAATGTCACACGCCCTGAAGAGGGCTTGATTTTTGACGGGCTTCCGGCTAGCGGTCTGGAACCCGTTACTCTTCCACGTTGGTAGATGACACAAGAAACTGAGACGCGCGTAGTCCGAGTCAGTGCAAACCACCAGTTCACGGAAGCCATGGTCCCTAGCGCTACGTAGCGCTATCACGATCCCCGCTACTTCAGCATACTGTGAGGTCTTCTCACCCAGAGAGTAACATCGGGACTCCCTGCGGTCACCGTCCACCCAGACGACACCCACGCCCGCACTAGGCGCAGAACCGTGCCGAAAAGCACTGCCATCCACGTATACGGTCGGTAAACCCGCACAGTACGACTGGTCGTAGTAGTGGTGGTTGCGGTTTAAAAGAGCCTGAGGGGGCCTGGCTGGCGGGACTGACGCGATGGCGTCGTCCGAGCAATGTTGGCACGCAGCCAAACCCATGCCAAGAGGGCTACGTCGGTTCTGGGCGTAGCGCACCTCGATGTCAAAACTTTGAAGAGCCAGCAGCCACGAAGCGATTCGGGAATTGGTCACCACACCATCTCTGATGCGCTGACTGTTAAGGAAGGTCACCGGCTGGTGCTGTGTCTCAATGATGATTTTCTGTCCGCCAATGTAGTTCGCAAAGTACTTAACTGCCCACATGGTGGAAAGCAAAGCCTTTTCACAGTCCGAGTATTTCAACTCAGGTCCAGTCAAGAGCTTACTAGCATAGGCCACGACACGCCTGTCGCAGTCATGAATCTGGTAGAGACCAGCACTCAAACAGTGAGCTGAGAAACCAACCTCAAGATGGAACTCCTTGTCACAGTCGGGGAGCGCCAAGCACGGAGCCGAGCACATGGCGGCCTTCAGGTCATCCATGGCCTGCTGATGCTGCTCCGCCCATTCGAACGCCACATCCTTCTTCAACAGATTAGTCAGAGGTCGTGCCAACTCAGCGTAATGTTCCACGAACTGACGCGAGTAGTTGCAGACCCCCAAGAAGCTGCGAAGTTCGGAGACGTTCTTCGGAGGTGTGATGGTGGCAACACCCTGAATCCTGCCAAGCTGAGGCTGCACTCCCTGTGGTCCCACAAGGAGGCCAACGTACTGAACTTGTGACCTGCACCACTGTCCCTTGGCGAGAGAGATCTTAGCACCCGCCGCCGCGAGCTGACCCATGACATGGTCCAGCTCGGCCAGGTGGTCATCCAATGTACGCCGACGAATAAGAATGTCGTCGACATAGATGAGTGTCCCACGCTCTCGAGCATCGGGGCAGGCCTTGTTCAAGAAGATGTTGAACTCAGCCGGCGAGTTGGAATAACCAAAAGGACACCGGGTGAAGGTGTATTGCCGGTTGGCAAAGGAGAAAGCAAGTTTGTGTTGGTCCGATTCGTGGACGGGAATCGTCCAGAATCCAGACGCAATGTCAAGGGTGGAAAAATACTTAGCATCCTTCACTTTTGGAAGCTCCTGCTCCAGGCGTGCCATAGGCCACCTAGACAAGGGGACCTGTTTGTTGAGTTGCCGGTAGTCAATGGTAAGTCGCCACTTACCATTAGGCTTCAGTACCGGCCACAACGGAGCCGGGTAGGTGCTGTTGCAGGGTCGAATGACCCCGTTAGCCAAGAGGCTGTCAATGATTTCCTGGACCGGTTCTATGGACGCCAGGGGAATCTTGTATTGCCGCACAAAGGACAGCGGTGCATCTGGCCTGGTAGGAATCCGGACCTCATGGATAGTGGTCAGACCACAGTCCAAGGAGTCAAGTGAAAGAAAATCCTGGTACTTTAGCAAAAGTTGTCTTAGCTGGTCTCGCTCGACATCGTTGGTGAGAGCATCCGCTTGGTCTATGACCTTCTCAATCTGTAACAGAAGTTCCGGGGGTCTACCCGGTGGCTTCGAGAGTGGTGGTGAGGTCGAAATCGCGTCCCCCCGCGAAAGACATGCCACCGAAGGGCGTCCGCCTGTGTCAGGCCACGGTTTGTACGGCTTTGGCTTCCGCACACGTGCAAACAGTTGTCCGGACGCACCGCTGAGTCTAGCGTCAAGGCGTTGGAGACAGTCCAACCCTAAGAGCATGGGCATCGGCATCTCCTCGGTGATGTACACGAGGTGTTTAAAGGACATGCCTCCTATCGAGATATTGACCTCAGTCGTCGCAGCCGCGGGCGAGGGAGCGCCATAGAACTCGTCAAAATCCTTTGGGCCGGAAATGAGTGTGGGGGGTGAGATGTCCTCCCCCCTTTGTTCGCACATGCTGCTGTAAAGAGCTCCGCTGATGAGCGAGATGTCCGCTCCTGTGTCTAATAATGCGACACAGCGATGTCTCTGATTAACAGTGACCTCCACTGCGGGCCTATTAGATCCCTTTCTCACGACCAGAGGTGCAAGCAAAATTTTCTCAGTTACGGCGGTGGTAGTAGTGGTACTGCGGTCGTCATCTGCGGGTTCATCACCTAACATCGCCACAGATGGAACGACCGGAGAGGTGTTGTCTCCTTCCTTTGAGGTGTTGTTGTTTTCCTGTGAATCAGAACCTGTGAAAACATCAACCTGCAGCATCCCAGTCTCATTTTGTGGCTTCTCAGGCAAACCCGGAGCTGCCACCCGTGTCGCCTGAGAATCACGCATGAATTGTTTGACGCCCTCGACGTCTTTCTGAAGATTGCAGATCATGTTCATCATGTTAGTCATCATTGGAAGGAAAGTGTTTTGCATCGCCTGAAGTTGAGATGATAATTGCATCGTTACCTCTGAGTCCATTTTCCAAAATATCAAATAGCCTTTTCTTGTTTTATTTACTAATTTACTCTTTAAATTTGCCTTCTAATTAGATGTTTATTTAGAAACAACCTTACCTGTAGATTTTTTAAAAGAAGTAGTCACAGGGAAGTTTGGCTGGTGAATGATTATTTTGGGCAAAATTGTTCAATAATGCCAAAAATATCATTGTTATTTGACCTGCCCAAGATGGCGGGTCGAGCTACGTGTCGGGCACCTAAGATGGCGGACCGCCGCGCATGCGTCGTCCGACACCCGGCTTGGATCCCCGTAGCAATCACACGATTCTGAACACTGCAGCGTGTTTCAGAACCGCCGCTAACGTTACCTTAAAGTACTCCGTACCGGAAGGTTTAGCGGATTAAAGGACACCGTTCCGCTGCGTCGGAACGGCTAGAAAGCTGCGCGGGACGCGTTCCCGAGCCTTCTCACCGAGAAGAGTGGCTAGTTAGCTCGTCGGCTAATGCTAGCGAACGCCCTGTTGCAACCAGGGTCTCAACATTGCCTCGATCAACCAACGGGCATCTCGCGCCGTGACTGAAAGGGTCTCAATAGCGTACGCAATCCGGATGCAGTATCGCTCTGCGGTTGTTCTCGGCTGACAGCGTTTACCGAGCAAATCAAGCTACGGCAGGTGCTAACGAGAATTCCGACTAAGAACAGCGCGGATTCTGCGCTCATCGAACGGAAATAAATTTCCGACGGAGTCTTCAGTCTCCGATTACACAAATGGACGCACACAGTGTCACAACCACCACGACAAACAATAAACAGACGGTTCCAATGCAATAAAACAGGAGAAATGTTTACCCTTAGATGTAGGCCTCAAAATGGCCACCAGCACACGTCAGCACTTAAGGTGTTTTGATGAAACAGCGCCTCCCGTCGGAGGGTGATGAATGTGCACCCCCCCTTTCTGAGAGCTGAATGAGGAAGCGCTCGCCTTTTTCTTTTTTCTCTAATACACAGACAGTGAACTAAAATCCCAAACAAAATATCTCAGAGTCGGCACAAAGTGTAATAAACTGTGCAGATATCAAGCTTGGCTCGCCATATGTAACGGAAACAAAGTGTTGTAACTAACCAAAGTTGTATTTTAATACAGTGTTAGTAGTTCACTTTTTATAAACAGAAGAATAGGCTGTTTTTATCATCAGGGAGTTTAATTAAACACTCTGTATTGACTTTGAGACAATAAAAGAGAGAGAGATGGGATCGTTTGAGAATCTTTAATTTCTGAATTATAAATTCTAAACAATCTACCAGGACTACTCTGTGATGGATGAGAATGGATTCGGATGTTGTGTTGGTGCGTGTGTGTGAGTGCGTGTGTCTGGTTCAGATTCTCTAGGATGACGTAATCGAATCTGGTCGTCTTTGTTATGACTAGGTATCACGAGGCTTATAAAGTGATGACATGAGCCGCTATTTTGCCGTGTACGTACCCAGTGGGGTCTCCCAAGTAGATCAGGAATTGCCAGGTCTGGAAACCTCGGATGTACGGTGGAGCTGTCGGTGCAGCGATCACAACGTTTCAAAGCCCGTCTGGAGGGTTGACCCCGGTACCGTTCAGCGGCGTCAGCAGGTGCTCTTATTTTGAAAGGACGTCGTCTGGTTGTTAAATGACGAAAATCTCCCGTTTCACAGTTCTTAGTTTAAAGAAAACGCATCCGGCCAGGCTGCGCTTGTCTTTAGGATGATGGTGAACAGAACTGAAGTCAAGATGGAACTGCTTAAAATGGCGTTGCCTTGTTTTATATCTCTGGATTGTTGATAAGTTTCAGTAAAGTAGATTGGACACTTGAAGTCAACACCAGATTCTCCTGCGGCAGCTGAAAGCTCTGATTGGTTGGAACAATGTGTCATGCGTTTCTATGGAGATGAGGATCAGTATGTCTGCACCGTAGTCCTGGTTTCATTAAACATAATTCATGACATATTTATTTCACAGATCATTCACTTGATTATTGTTGATCAACATCTGTTTTGCTTAATAATTTTAATCACAAATAAAGTACTTTGATTAAGTAAAGCTTCTTCTTCTCCTTCGGACTCTTCTCCTGGAATGTAAACAGTCTGAGGACAACCCGACCTTGGTTTTTCTACACGGTGTTATTGTGCCCAGGGGCCAGCTGTATGGAGTTGAAAACCATGAACTTCATAACCTTACCGAGCGTATCCAGTCTTCTATATCTGCGATATGTCTGATTTCTTACATCTAAAAGCTACAAACAACGCTTTTCTCTGTGTTTCACTTTGATGTCTTATTTTGAACTTAACCGGAAATTGTTCCGCTGAAGTCACTCTTCCGGGAGGCGTCCTGGTGGAAACTTGACCGGGAAGATCTCCGATCTCAAATTGACCGCAAATTACAGACCTAACTTTGATTTATCCCATCTTCGCCTTCGGAGCGAACGTGTGAGTTGTGCTTTTGACTCAATTCTGTCCATTTTGACGCGCCGCCGCGTCTCTAGTCTAACCTCAGAACCGAGACTAAATTCTCGGACACCTTTCGTCTCAGTGTGTTGACACTGTGGGCGAGCTATTGTGGAAAATATCTCCATTGCATGGGCGACTTATAGAAACTATCTGAACGGAATGCCCGTAGGCACCTACTGTTGCTTGATTGCACGGTAAACGTCGTAAGCCGGGTTATGGCCGTCACGCGTTACTGCATTCAGATTGCGTACGTTTTTTGAAGTCCGTATTACAAGCGGGGCGAGATGCCTACTTGTTAATCGGGAAAGTTTAAGTCTGGTCGCTACAGACAAAGAACGCTAGACCTGGCCGGAGAGCTAAGCTAGCACCACAGTTAGACAAAAAGGGAACGCGTCCCGTTAGATTGTCATACCATTTCTGACACAGTCAGTCTGTGTCCTCACAAAACCCGCATTGGCGGTGGTTCTTGTAAATCGCTACGGTGTGTAGAATCTACATTTTGCTACGTTTGTCCGTCTGATAGCATCTCGGCAGCGTAGGGTTTATTTTTTTTTTTATTATTTTTATTTTGGACCGGTGATCGGGTCGGCTTTCACAGCCTCCGTTGCTCGGTTCCATGCCTTTTTCTTCCATCTTGTGAAGTTGTGTGTATTCATTTCTCTATCAACAATTCCTTGTTTTACCCTGTGTCATAAAGTTAAGTAGGCTACGGACAGTCCTTGTTTGTGTGAGACATATTAAGGAATCTGCCCGGAGTTTTACGTCGGCTCAGAAGGTAAAAACGCGAGTTGCTCTGAACTTAATGGGAGATGGACGAGACACGACAAAATCTTTCTTGCACTGTTACACCTGGTGTAAGGTTCTCTGACGTCGGAATGACCTAATATTGATATGGTATCACTGTGGGGTTGTATACTGTTGATCTAGGTGGAATGACCCAGTGGAAACAGCAATTTTCCATTTTAGAGCATTTTGAAATCAATGAAAGTTTGGTCGTATATGGGCAATTTAAAAAGGCCTTTATTTTGGAAAGCACCATCAGAATGACTTGATATTGATATGGTATCACTGTGGTGTTGTATACTGTTGATCTAAAGTGTAATGACCCAGTGGAAACAGCAATTTTCGATTTTAGAACATTTTGAAATCACTGAAAGTTTGGTCGTATATGGGCAATTTAAAAAGGCCTTTATTTTGGAAAGCACTGTCAGAAAGACTTGATATAGTATCACTGTGGGGTTGTATACTGTTGATCTAAAGTGGAATGACCCAGTGCAAACAGCAATTTTCCATTTTAGAGCATTTTGAAATCACTGAAAGTTTGGTCGACTATGGGCAAATTAAAAAGGCCTTTATTTTGGAAAGCACCATCAGAATGACTTGATATTGATATGGTATCACTGTGGGGTTGTATACTGTTGATCTAAAGTGGAATGACCCAGTGGAAACAGAAATTTTCCCATTTAGAGCATTTCTAAATCACTGAAAGTTTGGTCATACATGGGCAATTTCAAAAGGCCTTTATTTTGGAAAGCAACATCAGAATGACTTGATATGGATATGGTATCACTGTGGGGTTGTATACCAAGCCAGAAACAGAGCACAGATCTTTCTGATTGCAATAATGTCCTTGGTGGGCTTCCAGGTTGAAAAAATTAAATGTGAGTGCTGCTTTAACGGGAATAGATTTGAGAATGGAAGCTGGAAGGGTTCCTGATACAAACCCTACCACTACTTCCGGATATCAATCTAAACCCATATGATTAGCTTCCAGATTAGGTGGCACATTCAATTTATCACTTTGTGATGTACACGACTGCAGCCAGGAGCACAGATGCTGCATGAATCTGAAAAAAAATTAAGGCTAATGTTTTTAGCCACTTTATGGTGGAATCAGAATGACTTGATATTGATATGGTATCACTGTGGGGTTGTATACTGTTGATTTTAAGTGGAATTACCTTGTGGAAACAGCAATTTTCCATTTTAGAGAATTTTGAAATCACTGAAAGTTTGGTCGTATATGGGCAATTTAAAATGGCCTTTATTTTGGAAAGTAACAGCAATAATTTGCCATTCGATGGACAAATGTAGGGGAAATTAGCCTAGTGAACTAGACCAAATTCTTGCTTTGCAAAGTTTGGTCTAGGCATGCTCCATTGGAACCTCCACAGCTCCTACCAGGACTTTATGTGACCATTGTCCCTGTAAGTTGTATGGTTAAAGAAAAAAAATAGCTTCCAAATACAAGTCCCGATTCCAACGTTGAATCTACCATTTGGAATCGGTACAAAATGGATGCCAAATAGTAATTTGGAGGTCACATTTCTGGTGAACCTTTGATATCCTAGGCAATACAAGCACATGGTTGCGATCGTCAGGTCCAGTGCTTCAAGACCCAATAGCTGAAATGTTATTATGGATGACTTGGTTTGAGTCTGAGTTATTAATGACATATCAGTGTGTCAGTCCTGTAGCAGTGGGTGTTGTTATCAAAATTATGTGACCGTTGTCCTTGTAGGTTGTATGGTTAAGGAAAAAAACAGCTTCCAAATTCAATTCCAGATTCCACATTTGCATCTACTAAGTAGCTTCCAAATTCAAGTTCCAATTCCAACATTGAATCTACCATTTGGAATCGGTACAAAATGGATGCCAAATAGAAATTTGGAGGTCACATTTCTGGTGAACCTTTGATATCCTAGGCAATACAAGCACATGGTTGCGATCGTCAGGTCCAGTGCTACAAGACCCAGCAGCTGAAATGTTATTATGGATGACTTGGTTTGAGTCTGAGTTATTAATGACATATCAGTGTGGGGGTAGTGTTAGTTAGTTAGTAGGTTAGTTCTAGATACAGACCATTAATTGTAGTATTTTAAAACAGATCTGAGCTCTCTAGGACATTCAGAAGAAAAGTTATAAGCCCCCAAAGGTGTAATTCTGGACTACTTCTTTAAAGTGACACCAGGCCCGGTGACCTTTGGGACCTGATTTTACCCCCCTTAGGAATGTGCTATCATCATGAAACACAGGAATCACTTATAACTCAATAGATTATACTTTCCTGTGACGTTTCAGCCTGACTGAAGCTTTTTTCTGAGAAATGGACCTGGAATAATGTGAAATTGTGCTTGGTGCAACATAGTTCTGGGTCCCATTTAAAAAGCATAAGTGCTAATGACTCCATTCCTTCTGTTCTAGATCCAGACCATTAATTATAGTATTTTAAAACAGATCTGAGCTCTCTAGGACATTCAGAGGAAAAGTTATAAGCCCCCAAAGGTGTAACTCTGGACTACTTCTTTAAAGTGACACCAGGCCCGGTGACCTTTGGGACCTGATTTGACCCCCTTAGGAATGTGCTATCCTCATGAAACGTTCAGATCACTTACATTCCAATAGATTCTACCTTCCTGTAACGTTTCAGCCTGATTGGACCTTGTTTTCACACAAATGGACCCGGAATAATGTGAAATTGTGCTTCGTGCAACATAATTCTGGGTGCCATTTAAGGACCATAAGTGCTAATGACTTCATTCCTTTTTGGGATTGTAGGGGCTGTTAATTGGAGTACTCTAAAACAAACGTGACCTCTCTAGGACATTCCGAAGAAAAGTTATAAGCCCACAAATGTGTCCACATATGGGCCAAAATCCGGCTGGATTTTGTCGTGATTTGGCACTATATAAATAAACTTGAATTGAAATCTTGAATTGAAAAAGTGTTTGAAGTTTTTAATAAGCTGAACAGACAGTGACAAAAGACATTTTATGACATAGACATTTTAGGATAATAAAAACATGTAATAACAGCAATTGCTGTCATGCCACCTGTGTCTTTTACACCTGTTGATGCTTTGAACTGTGCTTATTTGAACTGTGCATCTCCCCCCGCCTGCTCGTTGTGCTGATTTATCGGCCTCCAAAGACTGACTCTAACTTCCTTAATGATTTCAGTGATCTTGTGGCAGACTGCATCCTAAAATATGACTATGTCCTATTTTTTGGTGATTTTAACATCCGTATCTGCTGTCCTGACAACGTGTTTGCTAAAGGTTTTTTTAATTTGCTAGATTCATTCAATCTAACTCAATGGGTATCATCCCCAACTCATGCCAGGGGTCACACCCTGGACCTGGTTCTCTCTTTTGGTCTCCCCGTCATGAACCTTGTGACTTTGCCTCCTGTGTTCTCTGACCACTCTCCTATACTCTGTGATGTTACGTTGCCATGTCCTGTCCCTGTGTGTGAAGCTCCAGCTACTAGGTTCAGAGCCCTGGATGCAGAAACTATTTCAAAGTTTGTGGACTGTATGTCTGTAAGGTTAGAGACCTTTAACCCTGATTCATCTAACGTTGATCACTATTCACAACACTTTGATGTACTTTGTAATCAGGTCCTGGACGTGGTTGCCCCTCTCAAACTTTGCAAGTCTCGGCCTAGGAGGGAGCCTTGGCTCTCTGATGTCACACGGGCTTGCAGGCGGGCGTGTAGATCCTCTGAGAGAAAGTGGAAAAAGGATGGCCTTCAGGTCTCGCGTGAGTTGTTCAGAGCATCTCTGGTTGCTTATCAGGATGCTGTGAGGGCTGCCAGAATGGCCTATTTTGCAGACGTCATTGAAACAAACTCCAATAATCCTAAGATTCTCTACAAAACACTAAACTCTGTTCTGGTGTATCAGGAGCTCAGCTTAATGTCTCCTACAGCTGCTGGAAACTCAACAGGTTGACACGGATTTTTCTTGCGAGAGTGAATTTAGCATATCTATGCATAACTTTTCGAGCCGATTCAGATGATGTATATTTTTTTATATGAAAATAATTTTTCGTCAAAACCTGAAGATACATCACATGGGATGAATATTCCCCACAGAAAATTTTTTTTCTGTTTGGTTTTGGTGGTTGAATACAATCAGAAATGTTTACTGATGTGCCCTCGATGACATGTATCTTGTTTCCAACAAAACCAATCATATTCCACTAGGTTATGGGAGTCTCACTGGACGTTCAACGTATTCCACTATCTCAAAAAATGCACCACACGAAGATGGATCACAATGAAAATGCATGGATTTAAAAGGTGTCATGCTGGCAAACCCATGTATGCAAAATGAACAAGTTTGGTTCATTTTTGGATTTTTAATGATTTTTTTAAATTTTCAGGGTTGACCGCAGCACATGGGATGAATAAAAGTTCATGAACTTTACGGTGTCATAAATCTGGAACCATGAAAGATAGAGAAATGATTCAAACTGTATTTTGTTCCAGACGAAGAGCTCTACAGGATGGTGCCATAACATTGATGACTTTTTGGGTACAGCATTGTGCCAGAAATATGCCATCTGTGCCCGCTCCGTAAACTAAGGGCATCATATCATATGTAGGTGCTTGAGTTTATGGTATAATGAAAGCTGAGGTCTTGCTGAAAAAGATGAACTCAAGATACCGTTAATCCAAAACGTTTTTCTTTACTTTTTATAAGATTTAATATTGTAAATATAATGTGCAGGCTGAAAACGGAGGTTTTTCAGCAAATGTAGCCTGTATGGGGTGGACTCTCTTAAGCCAGGGCCTTATCACACCCCATTAAGCTTGATATCAATGTAAAGAAGAGCTTTTATGCTTTCATTTGATGTGTCACATAGGTTTGTACGAGATTCAGGGCAGGAGGAATGGATGGAAACATTTTGACTATAAACTGGCATTAAAAAAAACATCCTCACATGGATTCATAAAATTGCTGGTAGCGTTGTGGTAGTTAGTGCTAGCATGATGGGGCTATGCTTACTGGAAAGATGAGCTCATTCTGAAAGCGAGAAGATATAGCAAGGCCAGATTAAAAGCATATTTAAGACACGATTTGCACAAAAAAAAAGAAGCAACATTGACAAATCGTGATTTTATGATGAAAATGCTAATATGAAGTGGGCTGTCTTATTACAGTGCCTTAACACACCCCAATGAACTTGGTATCAATGTAAAGGGGTAATTTCAAGCTTTCATTTGATGTGTAAAACATGTTTGTGAGACATACCTAGCCTGAGGAATCCATGGAAACATTTTATTAGACGCTGATGTTTAAAAATGACCCCAGATAATGGATTGATGAAACGGGCTGTTTCTAGCTGTAGCATTATCCTACATACATGAGGCTAGGCTTGCTGGAAAGCTCTGATTCTCTTTAAAAGTTTAAGATCAAGCAATGCATAATCCAAGCAAGTCTTGTGAGTTGTACAGCTGTTCCCATGTGAGCAAGGATTCAGGCGAAAAGGCCAGCTGTCTACTTAGAAAATGCACATATGGAGAGACCAGCCCGTGTCCTGTGGATGTATGCTCATCCACCTGCCTTACACTCCTTTAAAGAGCATAATTTAAGGGTTCTTTTGGTGTAAACCACAATGTCCTGTCGCCTTGTGGACAAGAGATATTAGAGGGAAAATTTTACTAGACACAGTAGTCTAAAACTGACACCCGGGAAATGGACAGCTAAAACAGGCTGTTTCTAGCTGAGGGAGGTTCCTACAGAGATGAGGCTAGGCTTGCTGGAAAGCTCTGATTCTCCTTAAAAGTTAAAGACCAAGCAATGCATAATCCAAGCAAGTCTTGTGAGTTGTACAGCTGTTCCCAAGTGAGCAAGGATTCAGGCGAAAAGGCCAGCTGTCTACGTAGAAAATGCACATATGGAGAGACCAGCCTGTGTCCTGTGAATGTATGCTCATCCACCTGCCTTACATTCCCTTAAAGAGCATACTTTAAGGGTTCATTTGGTGTAAACCACATTGTCCTGTCACCTTGTGGGCCTGAGATATTGAAGGTGGCATTTTATTAGACGCTGATGTTTAAAAATGACCCCAGATAATGGATTGATGAAACGGACTGTTTCTAGCTGTAGCATTATCCTACACACATGGGACTAGGCTTGCTGGAAAGCTCTGATTCTCCTTAAAAGTTTAAGACCAAGCATTGCATTATCCAAGCAAGTCTTGTGAGTTGTACAGCTGTTCCCATGTGAGCAAGGATTCAGGCGAAAAGGCCAGCTGTCTACTTAGAAAATGCACATATGGAGAGACCAGCCCGTGTCCTGATGATGTATGCTCATCCACCTTTCTTACACTCCCTTAAAGAGCATACTTTAAGGGTTCATTTAGTGTAAACCACAATGTCCCGTCGCCTTGTGGACAAGAGATATTAGAGGGAACATTTTACTAGACACAGTAGTCTAAAACTGACACCCGGGAAATTGACAGCTAAAACAGGCTGTTTCTAGCTGAGGGAGGTTCCTACAGAGATGAGGCTAGGCTTGCTGGAAAGCTCTGATTCTCCTTAAAAGTTTAAGACCAAGCAATGCATAATCCAAGCAAGTCTTGTGAGTTGTACAGCTGTTCCCAAGTGAGCAAGGATTCAGGCGAAAAGGCCAGCTGTCTATGTAGAAAATGCACATATGGAGAGACCAGCCCGTGTCCTGTGAATGTATGCTCATCCACCTGCCTTACATTCCCTTAAAGAGCATACTTTAAGGGGTTCATTTGGTGTAAACCACATTGTCCTGTCACCTTGTGGGCCTGAGATATTGAAGGTGGCATTTTATCAGACTCTGATGTTTAAAAATGACCCCAGATAATGGATTGATGAAACGGGCTGTTTCTAGCTGTAGCATTATCCTACACACATGGGGCTAGGCTTGCTGGAAAGCTCTGAATCTCCTTAAAAGTTTAAGACCAAGCAATGCATAATCCAAGCAAGTTTTGTGAGTTGTACAGCTGTTCCCATGTGAGCAAGGATTTATGCGAAAAGGCCAGCTGTCTACGTAGAAAATGCACATATGGAGAGACCAGCCCGTGTCCTGATGATGTATGCTCATCCACATGCCTTACACTCCCTTAAAGAGCATACTTTAAGGGTTCATTTGGTGTAAACCACATTGTCCTGTCACCTTGTGGGCCTGAGATATTGAAGGTGGCATTTTATTAGACGCTGATGTTTAAAAATGACCCCAGATAATGGATTGATGAAACGGGCTGTTTCTAGCTGTAGCATTATCCTACACACATGGGGCTAGGCTTGCTGGAAAGCTCTGATTTTCCTTAAAAGTTTAAGACCAAGCAATGCATAATCCAAGCAAGTCTTGTGAGTTGTACAGCTGTTCCCATGTGAGCAAGGATTCAGGCGAAAAGGCCAGCTGTCTACGTAGAAAATGCACATATGGAGAGACCAGCCCGTGTCCTGTGGATGTATGCTCATCCACCTGCCTTACACTGCCTTAAAGAGCATACTTTAAGGGTTCATTTGGTGTAAACCACATTGTCCTGTCGCCTTGTGGACAAGAGATATTAGAGGGAACATTTTACTAGACACAGTAGTCTAAAACTGACACCCGGGAAATGGACAGCTAAAACAGGCTGTTTCTAGCTGAGGGAGGTTCCTACACAGATGAGGCTAGGCTTGCTGGAAAGCTCTGATTCTCCTTAAAAGATTATGACCAGGCAATGCATAATCCAAGCAAGTCTTGTGAGTTGTACAGCTGTTCCCAAGTGAGCAAGGATTCAGGCGAAAAGGCCAGCTGTCTACGTAGAAAATGCACATAAGGAGAGACCAGCCCGTGTCCTGATGATGTATGCTCATCCACATGCCTTACACTCCCTTAAATAGCATACTTTAAGGGTTCATTTAGTGTAAACCACAATGTCCTGTCGCCTTGTGGACAAGAGATATTAGAGGGAACATTTTACTAGACACAGTAGTCTAAAACTGACACCCGGGAAATTGACAGCTAAAACAGGCTGTTTCTAGCTGAGGGAGGTTCCTACAGAGATGAGGCTAGGCTTGCTGGAAAGCTCTGATTCTCCTTAAAAGTTTAAGACCAAGCAATGCATAATCCAAGCAAGTCTTGTGAGTTGTACAGCTGTTCCCAAGTGAGCAAGGATTCAGGCGAAAAGGCCAGCTGTCTACGTAGAAAATGCACATATGGAGAGACCAGCCCGTGTCCTGATGATGTATGCTCATCCACATGCCTTACACTCCCTTAAAGAGCATACTTTAAGGGTTCATTTGGTGTAAACCACATTGTCCTGTCACCTTGTGGGCCTGAGATATTGAAGGTGGCATTTTATTAGACGCTGATGTTTAAAAATGACCCCAGATAATGGATTGATGAAACGGGCTGTTTCTAGCTGTAGCATTATCCTACACACATGGGGCTAGGCTTGCTGGAAAGCTCTGATTCTCCTTAAAAGTCTAAGACCAAGCAATGCATAATCCAAGCAAGTCTTGTGAGTTGTACAGCTGTTCCCATGTGAGCAAGGATTCAGGCGAAAAGGCCAGCTCTCTACTTAGAAAATGCACATATGGAGAGACCAGCCCGTGTCCTGTGGATGTATGCTCATCCACATGCCTTACACTCCCTTAAAGAGCATACTTTAAGGGTTCATTTGGTGTAAACCACATTGTCCTGTCGCCTTGTGGACAAGAGATATTAGAGGGAACATTTTACTAGACACAGTAGTCTAAAACTGACACCCGGGAAATGGACAGCTAAAACAGGCTGTTTCTAGCTGAGGGAGGTTCCTACAGAGATGAGGCTAGGCTTGCTGGAAAGCTCTGATTCTCCTTAAAAGTTTAAGACCAAGCAATGCATAATCCAAGCAAGTCTTGTGAGTTGTACAGCTGTTCCCAAGTGAGCAAGGATTCAGGCGAAAAGGCCAGCTGTCTACGTAGAAAATGCACATATGGAGAGACCAGCCCGAGTCCTGATGATGTATGCTCATCCACCTGCCTTACATTCCCTTAAAGAGCATACTTTAAGGGTTCATTTGGTGTAAACCACATTGTCCTGTCACCTTGTGGGCCTGAGATATTGAAGGTGGCATTTTATTAGACGCTGATGTTTAAAAATGACCCCAGATAATGGATTGATGAAACGGACTGTTTCTAGCTGTAGCATTATCCTACACACATGGGACTAGGCTTGCTGGAAAGCTCTGATTCTCCTTAAAAGTTTAAGACCAAGCATTGCATTATCCAAGCAAGTCTTGTGAGTTGTACAGCTGTTCCCATGTGAGCAAGGATTCAGGCGAAAAGGCCAGCTGTCTACTTAGAAAATGCACATATGGAGAGACCAGCCCGTGTCCTGATGATGTATGCTCATCCACCTTTCTTACACTCCCTTAAAGAGCACACTTTAAGGGTTCATTTAGTGTAAACCACAATGTCCCGTCGCCTTGTGGACAAGAGATATTAGAGGGAACATTTTACTAGACACAGTAGTCTAAAACTGACACCCGGGAAATTGACAGCTAAAACAGGCTGTTTCTAGCTGAGGGAGGTTCCTACAGAGATGAGGCTAGGCTTGCTGGAAAGCTCTGATTCTCCTTAAAAGTTTAAGACCAAGCAATGCATAATCCAAGCAAGTCTTGTGAGTTGTACAGCTGTTCCCAAGTGAGCAAGGATTCAGGCGAAAAGGCCAGCTGTCTATGTAGAAAATGCACATATGGAGAGACCAGCCCGTGTCCTGTGAATGTATGCTCATCCACCTGCCTTACATTCCCTTAAAGAGCATACTTTAAGGGGTTCATTTGGTGTAAACCACATTGTCCTGTCACCTTGTGGGCCTGAGATATTGAAGGTGGCATTTTATCAGACTCTGATGTTTAAAAATGACCCCAGATAATGGATTGATGAAACGGGCTGTTTCTAGCTGTAGCATTATCCTACACACATGGGGCTAGGCTTGCTGGAAAGCTCTGAATCTCCTTAAAAGTTTAAGACCAAGCAATGCATAATCCAAGCAAGTTTTGTGAGTTGTACAGCTGTTCCCATGTGAGCAAGGATTTATGCGAAAAGGCCAGCTGTCTACGTAGAAAATGCACATATGGAGAGACCAGCCCGTGTCCTGATGATGTATGCTCATCCACATGCCTTACACTCCCTTAAAGAGCATACTTTAAGGGTTCATTTGGTGTAAACCACATTGTCCTGTCACCTTGTGGGCCTGAGATATTGAAGGTGGCATTTTATTAGACGCTGATGTTTAAAAATGACCCCAGATAATGGATTGATGAAAAGGGCTGTTTCTAGCTGTAGCATTATCCTACACACATGGGGCTAGGCTTGCTGGAAAGCTCTGATTTTCCTTAAAAGTTTAAGACCAAGCAATGCATAATCCAAGCAAGTCTTGTGAGTTGTACAGCTGTTCCCATGTGAGCAAGGATTCAGGCGAAAAGGCCAGCTGTCTACGTAGAAAATGCACATATGGAGAGACCAGCCCGTGTCCTGTGGATGTATGCTCATCCACCTGCCTTACACTGCCTTAAAGAGCATACTTTAAGGGTTCATTTGGTGTAAACCACATTGTCCTGTCGCCTTGTGGACAAGAGATATTAGAGGGAACATTTTACTAGACACAGTAGTCTAAAACTGACACCCGGGAAATGGACAGCTAAAACAGGCTGTTTCTAGCTGAGGGAGGTTCCTACACAGATAAGGCTAGGCTTGCTGGAAAGCTCTGATTCTCCTTAAAAGATTATGACCAGGCAATGCATAATCCAAGCAAGTCTTGTGAGTTGTACAGCTGTTCCCAAGTGAGCAAGGATTCAGGCGAAAAGGCCAGCTGTCTACGTAGAAAATGCACATAAGGAGAGACCAGCCCGTGTCCTGATGATGTATGCTCATCCACATGCCTTACACTCCCTTAAAGAGCATACTTTAAGGGTTCATTTAGTGTAAACCACAATGTCCTGTCGCCTTGTGGACAAGAGATATTAGAGGGAACATTTTACTAGACACAGTAGTCTAAAACTGACACCCGGGAAATTGACAGCTAAAACAGGCTGTTTCTAGCTGAGGGAGGTTCCTACAGAGATGAGGCTAGGCTTGCTGGAAAGCTCTGATTCTCCTTAAAAGTTTAAGACCAAGCAATGCATAATCCAAGCAAGTCTTGTGAGTTGTACAGCTGTTCCCAAGTGAGCAAGGATTCAGGCGAAAAGGCCAGCTGTCTACGTAGAAAATGCACATATGGAGAGACCAGCCCGTGTCCTGATGATGTATGCTCATCCACATGCCTTACACTCCCTTAAAGAGCATACTTTAAGGGTTCATTTGGTGTAAACCACATTGTCCTGTCACCTTGTGGGCCTGAGATATTGAAGGTGGCATTTTATTAGACGCTGATGTTTAAAAATGACCCCAGATAATGGATTGATGAAACGGGCTGTTTCTAGCTGTAGCATTATCCTACACACATGGGGCTAGGCTTGCTGGAAAGCTCTGATTCTCCTTAAAAGTCTAAGACCAAGCAATGCATAATCCAAGCAAGTCTTGTGAGTTGTACAGCTGTTCCCATGTGAGCAAGGATTCAGGCGAAAAGGCCAGCTCTCTACTTAGAAAATGCACATATGGAGAGACCAGCCCGTGTCCTGTGGATGTATGCTCATCCACATGCCTTACACTCCCTTAAAGAGCATACTTTAAGGGTTCATTTGGTGTAAACCACATTGTCCTGTCGCCTTGTGGACAAGAGATATTAGAGGGAACATTTTACTAGACACAGTAGTCTAAAACTGACACCCGGGAAATGGACAGCTAAAACAGGCTGTTTCTAGCTGAGGGAGGTTCCTACAGAGATGAGGCTAGGCTTGCTGGAAAGCTCTGATTCTCCTTAAAAGTTTAAGACCAAGCAATGCATAATCCAAGCAAGTCTTGTGAGTTGTACAGCTGTTCCCAAGTGAGCAAGGATTCAGGCGAAAAGGCCAGCTGTCTACGTAGAAAATGCACATATGGAGAGACCAGCCCGAGTCCTGATGATGTATGCTCATCCACCTGCCTTACATTCCCTTAAAGAGCATACTTTAAGGGTTCATTTGGTGTAAACCACATTGTCCTGTCACCTTGTGGGCCTGAGATATTGAAGGTGGCATTTTATTAGACGCTGATGTTTAAAAATGACCCCAGATAATGGATTGATGAAACGGGCTGTTTCTAGCTATAGCATTATCCTACACACATGGGGCTAGGCTTGCTGGAAAGCTCTGATTCTCCTTAAAAGATTAAGACCAAGCAATGCATAATCCAAGCAAGTCTTGTGAGTTGTACAGCTGTTCCCATGTGAGCAAGGATTCAGGCGAAAAGGCCAGCTCTCTACTTAGAAAATGCACATATGGAGAGACCAGCCCGTGTCCTGTGGATGTATGCTCATCCACATGCCTTACACTCCCTTAAAGAGCATACTTTAAGGGTTCATTTGGTGTAAACCACATTGTCCTGTCGCCTTGTGGACAAGAGATATTAGAGGGAACATTTTACTAGACACAGTAGTCTAAAACTGACACCCGGGAAATGGACAGCTAAAACAGGCTGTTTCTAGCTGAGGGAGGTTCCTACAGAGATGAGGCTAGGCTTGCTGGAAAGCTCTGATTCTCCTTAAAAGTTTAAGACCAAGCAATGCATAATCCAAGCAAGTCTTGTGAGTTGTACAGCTGTTCCCATGTGAGCAAGGATTCAGGCGAAAAGGCCAGCTGTCTACTTAGAAAATGCACATATGGAGAGACCAGCCCGTGTCCTGTGGATGTATGCTCATCCACCTGCTTTACACTCCCTTAAAGAGCATACTTTAAGGGTTCATTTGGTGTAAACCACATTGTCCTGTCGCCTTGTGGACAAGAGATATTAGAGGGAACATTTTACTAGACACAGTAGTCTAAAACTGACACCCGGGAAATGGACAGCTAAAACAGGCTGTTTCTAGCTGAGGGAGGTTCCTACACAGATGAGGCTAGGCTTGCTGGAAAGCTCTGATTCTCCTTAAAAGATTATGACCAGGCAATGCATAATCCAAGCAAGTCTTGTGAGTTGTACAGCTGTTCCCAAGTGACCAAGGATTCAGGCGAAAAGGCCAGCTGTCTACGTAGAAAATGCACATAAGGAGAGACCAGCCAGTGTCCTGATGATGTATGCTCATCCACATGCCTTACACTCCCTTAAAGAGCATACTTTAAGGGTTCATTTAGTGTAAACCACAATGTCCCGTCGCCTTGTGGACAAGAGATATTAGAGGGAACATTTTACTAGACACATTAGTCTAAAACTGACACCCGGGAAATTGACAGCTAAAACAGGCTGTTTCTAGCTGAGGGAGGTTCCTACAGAGATGAGGCTAGGCTTGCTGGAAAGCCCTGATTCTCCTTAAAAGTTTAAGACCAAGCAATGCATAATCCAAGCAAGTCTTGTGAGTTGTACAGCTGTTCCCAAGTGAGCAAGGATTCAGGCGAAAAGGCCAGCTGTCTACGTAGAAAATGCACATATGGAGAGACCAGCCCGTGTCCTGATGATGTATGCTCATCCACATGCCTTACACTCCCTTAAAGAGCATACTTTAAGGGTTCATTTGGTGTAAACCACATTGTCCTGTCACCTTGTGGGCCTGAGATATTGAAGGTGGCATTTTATTAGACGCTGATGTTTAAAAATGACCCCAGATAATGGATTGATGAAACGGGCTGTTTCTAGCTGTAGCATTATCCTACACACATGAGGCTAGGCTTGCTGGAAAGCTCTGATTCTCCTTAAAAGTCTAAGACCAAGCAATGCATAATCCAAGCAAGTCTTGTGAGTTGTACAGCTGTTCCCATGTGAGCAAGGATTCAGGCGAAAAGGCCAGCTCTCTACTTAGAAAATGCACATATGGAGAGACCAGCCCGTGTCCTGTGGATGTATGCTCATCCACATGCCTTACACTCTCTTAAAGAGCATACTTTAAGGGTTCATTTGGTGTAAACCACATTGTCCTGTCACCTTGTGGGCCTGAGATATTGAAGGTGGCATTTTATTAGACGCTGATGTTTAAAAATGACCCCAGATAATGGATTGATGAAACGGGCTGTTTCTAGCTATAGCATTATCCTACACACATGGGGCTAGGCTTGCTGGAAAGCTCTGATTCTCCTTAAAAGTTTAAGACCAAGCAATGCATAATCCAAGCAAGTCTTGTGAGTTGTACAGCTGTTCCCATGTGAGCAAGGATTCAGGCGAAAAGGCCAGCTGTCTACTTAGAAAATGCACATATGGAGAGACCAGCCCGTGTCCTGTGGATGTATGCTCATCCACCTGCCTTACACTCCCTTAAAGAGCATACTTTAAGGGTTCATTTGGTGTAAACCACATTGTCCTGTCGCCTTGTGGACAAGAGATATTAGAGGGAACATTTTACTAGACACAGTAGTCTAAAACTGACACCCGGGAAATGGACAGCTAAAACAGGCTGTTTCTAGCTGAGGGAGGTTCCTACAGAGATGAGGCTAGGCTTGCTGGAAAGCTTTGATTCTCCTTAAAAGTTTAAGACCAAGCAATGCATAATCCAAGCAAGTCTTGTGAGTTGTACAGCTGTTCCCATGTGAGCAAGGATTCAGGCGAAAAGGCCAGCTGTCTACGTTGTAACGGAAACAAAGTGTTGTAACTAACCAAAGTTGTATTTTAATACAGTGTTAGTAGTTCACTTTTTATAAACAGAAGAATAGGCTGTTTTTATCATCAGGGAGTTTAATTAAACACTCTGTATTGACTTTGAGACAATAAAAGAGAGAGAGATGGGATCGTTTGAGAATCTTTAATTTCTGAATTATAAATTCTAAACAATCTACCAGGACTACTCTGTGATGGATGAGAATGGATTCGGATGTTGTGTTGGTGCGTGTGTGTGAGTGCGTGTGTCTGGTTCAGATTCTCTAGGATGACGTAATCGAATCTGGTCGTCTTTGTTATGACTAGGTATCACGAGGCTTATAAAGTGATGACATGAGCCGCTATTTTGCCGTGTACGTACCCAGTGGGGTCTCCCAAGTAGATCAGGAATTGCCAGGTCTGGAAACCTCGGATGTACGGTGGAGCTGTCGGTGCAGCGATCACAACGTTTCAAAGCCCGTCTGGAGGGTTGACCCCGGTACCGTTCAGCGGCGTCAGCAGGTGCTCTTATTTTGAAAGGACGTCGTCTGGTTGTTAAACGACGAAAATCTCCCGTTTCACAGTTCTTAGTTTAAAGAAAACGCATCCGGCCAGGCTGCGCTTGTCTTTAGGATGATGGTGAACAGAACTGAAGTCAAGATGGAACTGCTTAAAATGGCGTTGCCTTGTTTTATATCTCTGGATTGTTGATAAGTTTCAGTAAAGTAGATTGGACACTTGAAGTCAACACCAGATTCTCCTGCGGCAGCTGAAAGCTCTGATTGGTTGGAACAATGTGTCATGCGTTTCTATGGAGATGAGGATCAGTATGTCTGCACCGTAGTCCTGGTTTCATTAAACATAATTCATGACATATTTATTTCACAGATCATTCACTTGATTATTGTTGATCAACATCTGTTTTGCTTAATAATTTTAATCACAAATAAAGTACTTTGATTAAGTAAAGCTTCTTCTTCTCCTTCGGACTCTTCTCCTGGAATGTAAACAGTCTGAGGACAACCCGACCTTGGTTTTTCTACACGGTGTTATTGTGCCCAGGGGCCAGCTGTATGGAGTTGAAAACCATGAACTTCATAACCTTACATATCCCCCCTTTTCAAGGTCAATGTGGTCCTTCAAGAGACCACTTGGTCGTTGAACCAACCCAAGTTATGAAGAATCTTGACAACAGAACCGGATGCGATCCCAAGGGAACAGCCATCTGTGGTGAGGTACGAACCCCACGCCGGAGAACAGTCTCGCATACTCCTCAGGAAGAACACAAGTCAGCAGGTTATTAATTATTCCCCATGGAAGCCATAAACGAAGCAACAGCAACTTCATATCCTCACGGGCAATAAAGCAAAGCAGGAGCAAATCTTGAACGTATCCACGAACAGGGTAGTATTCCAATTAAAAATCGATTGTTGTATCCGCAGGCAGGGCAATATTCCAAATAAAAATTGAACTTTGAAAGAGTACTTATCGTAATCCACAAAAAGGGAAGAGCGGGTGACAGTAAACCCAACGAATGAGGCGTCCCAGCAGCCAAGCCGGAACCACAGTCGTCCAAGGCCAACGAGCCGGAGAACCCCCAGGAGTAGTCGATGCAGATGACGAGTCACGGATCCACCCCCAGGACGCAGGATCCTCACACGCTCAACAGAGGAGAGAGAGCACAGTGTAGGCACTTCAATGTAGACACGACAAAAGTGCATTTCATGTCATCAAAGAAATAAAAATAATAAAAACCTAACTCTTTGAGTGCCTTTTGTACTATGTGTTAGTTTTAAGTGTAATTACCCATTAAGTGAAGAAATGGATGCAGCCCTGACTGTGTAAGATGCAAAAAGGGATGATGCGAGAAGCAGAAAAATGAAAGAAACCCTAACCGGTATCAGTGAATCCTCACTGTAAATACTTGTGTCAGGACAGGGGCAAAATTGGTTACAGCCCAGTAGGATAAATCAAAGAATTGATGATCACAAACATAATTTTCACTGTTAAAATCAACTGGTCAAAGGTACTATAAAAAAAAAATAAATGTAAATCAGCACTAAAATGTAAATCAGTGGTTAGTAATCATGTTCATGTCAATGTACCCCTAAGGCATTGTGATTAGTAAAGATTAAAAAAAAATTTTGGACAACAGTACTACGTGACCTAACCCACTCACTGTAACCTGGCCTTTTACCTGACTCCAGGAGCCCACAGCACGTCCATCTCAACACACCTTAAGTCTGCACGTGACGTATAACAGGAAAGACAACCATGTACACTCACAAACACAAATTTGTGTAATCAGAGATAGAAATCTGTGGAACCAACGGGACGTATTTATCACCCCCCTTTTGAAGTCGGTGGATTGTTGTTGTTGGTATCGGCCAAATCTGTGGGACCCTTGTGCAGTTTGATATGGTCCCTGTGTACCCATTTGTAGACGGGCGCCTTGTTTTTGTCGGCGATCTTGATCTGATACACGACCGGAGAGATCTTATCTGTAATCAGGTATGGACCCGACCATTTGGGCAAAAGTTTCTTAGCCAGCTTCCCCGAGGTCGCATTGTTGTTACCCGTTTTGGGAGCGAAAATGTAGTACCAGGCCTGGTCACCCACATCGAGTTCGGAATGTGAGGCTTTCTTATCGTAATAAGTTTTTCTGCCTTCAGCTGACTTTCCCAGAGATGCCTGTGCGAACGAGAATGCTGCAAGCAGGTGATTTCTCAGGTCCTGCAAGTATTGGCTGCTCGTACACGCCGGGGCTGTGTCGGACTGAACCTGTCGTTGATACAGCAGGTGAAGCGGTAGGGTCATCTGTCTGCCCGTCATCATTTCAAACGGGGAGACACCTGTAGACTCGTGAGGGGTAGCGCGTATGGCCATGAGGACCAACGGAAGTTTTACATCCCAATCTCGGTGGTTAGCTTTCACATATTTTTTTAACATGCTAATAACCGTGCGGTTCACCCTTTCGACCTGTCCAGAGGACTGGGGCCGGTGGCTAATGTGGAACTTAGCCTTGACACCCAACAGTTCCCAAAGATGTTTCATCACGTCGGAGGTGAAATGGGTACCCCTGTCCGAGTCGACCCTCGTGGGCAAACCGAAGCGGGCAAAAACGTGATTCAGCAAGAGGATCGCTGTAGTCTTAGCCGTGTCATCAGGTGCTGGCAAACATTCAACCCATTTGGTGAATACGCAGGTGACAGTCAGTATGTACTTACTCCCTCTGGTGGATTTGGTCAGAGGCCCCACCCAATCGAATTGCAAGTCCGACCACGGAGTGGTCGGCCCTTTTTCTTGTAGGGGAGCTCTGTGCGTAGGGTTGGACGGCTGAAACTGACAACAAACCAAGCAACGCTCGACGTGGTCCGAGATATCACGACGCATCCCCGGCCAATAAGCAACCTGGCACAGGGCACCGAACGTGGCCTTGACGCCTTTGTGACCGGCGGATGGAGAGTCATGAGCCTGCGAGATCATGTCCCTCCTCAGCGGTTTTGGAGTAACAAGGACAGGCGGCGAAGGTGGCTTGGCGGCGTGCATCAGCAGCCCTTCGACGACCCTCAGCGTGGACCGCACACGAAAGAGAGAGCGAAGCTCTGGAACGGAATCAAGCTCGACGGAAGTCGGTAGCTGGGTTTTAGGATCAGAAATATACTTGATCATCCTGCTGATAGCAGGGTCCCGGGATTGAAGACTGGCAAGATCGGTATCCGAATAGGCAGGTTGAACGGCCACCGCACCTTTGGGTGGTTCCGAGTCGGACGCTCTAGCAGCCCGAGCTCGAGTAACCACACACACCTGGTTTTCATCAGGGAAAGACCACACATGCCCCTCAAGCCACCCGGGTTCGAAAACCCACAGGGGACCATCGGTTGCGCCCTGTTTGGCCAAAGAGTCTGCAAGATCGTTCAACTCCTTTTCAGGACCGGGTGCGCGAGAGTGACCTTTGACTTTACGCCAGTAAATGTGCATGTCAAGTGTAGTCACCAGAATGTCACACGCCCTGAAGAGGGCTTGATTTTTGACGGGCTTCCGGCTAGCGGTCTGGAACCCGTTACTCTTCCACGTTGGTAGATGACACAAGAAACTGAGACGCGCGTAGTCCGAGTCAGTGCAAACCACCAGTTCACGGAAGCCATGGTCCCTAGCGCTACGTAGCGCTATCACGATCCCCGCTACTTCAGCATACTGTGAGGTCTTCTCACCCAGAGAGTAACATCGGGACTCCCTGCGGTCACCGTCCACCCAGACGACACCCACGCCCGCACTAGGCGCAGAACCGTGCCGAAAAGCACTGCCATCCACGTATACGGTCGGTAAACCCGCACAGTACGACTGGTCGTAGTAGTGGTGGTTGCGGTTTAGAAGAGCCTGAGGGGGCCTGGCTGGCGGGACTGACGCGATGGCGTCGTCCGAGCAATGTTGGCACGCAGCCAAACCCATGCCAAGAGGGCTACGTCGGTTCTGGGCGTAGCGCACCTCGATGTCGAAACTTTGAAGAGCCAGCAGCCACGAAGCGATTCGGGAATTGGTCACCACACCATCTCTGATGCGCTGACTGTTAAGGAAGGTCACCGGCTGGTGCTGTGTCTCAATGATGATTTTCTGTCCGCCAATGTAGTTCGCAAAGTACTTAACTGCCCACATGGTGGAAAGCAAAGCCTTTTCACAGTCCGAGTATTTCAACTCAGGTCCAGTCAAGAGCTTACTAGCATAGGCCACGACACGCCTGTCGCAGTCATGAATCTGGTAGAGACCAGCACTCAAACAGTGAGCTGAGAAACCAACCTCAAGATGGAACTCCTTGTCACAGTCGGGGAGCGCCAAGCACGGAGCCGAGCACATGGCGGCCTTCAGGTCATCCATGGCCTGCTGATGCTGCTCCGCCCATTCGAACGCCACATCCTTCTTCAACAGATTAGTCAGAGGTCGTGCCAACTCAGCGTAATGTTCCACGAACTGACGCGAGTAGTTGCAGACCCCCAAGAAGCTGCGAAGTTCGGAGACGTTCTTCGGAGGTGTGATGGTGGCAACACCCTGAATCCTGCCAAGCTGAGGCTGCACTCCCTGTGGTCCCACAAGGAGGCCAACGTACTGAACTTGTGACCTGCACCACTGTCCCTTGGCGAGAGAGATCTTAGCACCCGCCGCCGCGAGCTGACCCATGACATGGTCCAGCTCGGCCAGGTGGTCATCCAATGTACGCCGACGAATAAGAATGTCGTCGACATAGATGAGTGTCCCACGCTCTCGAGCATCGGGGCAGGCCTTGTTCAAGAAGATGTTGAACTCAGCCGGCGAGTTGGAATAACCAAAAGGACACCGGGTGAAGGTGTATTGCCGGTTGGCAAAGGAGAAAGCAAGTTTGTGTTGGTCCGATTCGTGGACGGGAATCGTCCAGAATCCAGACGCAATGTCAAGGGTGGAAAAATACTTAGCATCCTTCACTTTTGGAAGCTCCTGCTCCAGGCGTGCCATAGGCCACCTAGACAAGGGGACCTGTTTGTTGAGTTGCCGGTAGTCAATGGTAAGTCGCCACTTACCATTAGGCTTCAGTACCGGCCACAATGGAGCCGGGTAGGTGCTGTTGCAGGGTTGAATGACCCCGTTAGCCAAGAGGCTGTCAATGATTTCCTGGACCGGTTCTATGGACGCCAGGGGAATCTTGTATTGCCGCACAAAGGACGGCGGTGCATCTGGCCTGGTAGGAATCCGGACCTCATGGATAGTGGTCAGACCACAGTCCAAGGAGTCAAGTGAAAGAAAATCCTGGTACTTTAGCAAAAGTTGTCTTAGCTGGTCTCGCTCGACATCGTTGGTGAGAGCATCCGCTTGGTCTATGACCTTCTCAATCTGTAACAGAAGTTCCGGGGGTCTACCCGGTGGCTTCGAGAGTGGTGGTGAGGTCGAAATCGCGTCCCCCCGCGAAAGACATGCCACCGAAGGGCGTCCGCCTGTGTCAGGCCACGGTTTGTACGGCTTTGGCTTCCGCACACGTGCAAACAGTTGTCCGGACGCACCGCTGAGTCTAGCGTCAAGGCGTTGGAGACAGTCCAACCCTAAGAGCATGGGCATCGGCATCTCCTCGGTGATGTACACGAGGTGTTTAAAGGACATGCCTCCTATCGAGATGTTGACCTCAGTCGTCGCAGCCGCGGGCGAGGGAGCGCCATAGAACTCGTCAAAATCCTTTGGGCCGGAAATGAGTGTGGGGGGTGAGATGTCCTCCCCCCTTTGTTCGCACATGCTGCTGTAAAGAGCTCCGCTGATGAGCGAGATGTCCGCTCCTGTGTCTAATAATGCGACACAGCGATGTCTCTGATTAACAGTGACCTCCACTGCGGGCCTATTAGATCCCTTTCTCACGACCAGAGGTGCAAGCAAAATTTTCTCAGTTACGGCGGTGGTAGTAGTGGTACTGCGGTCGTCATCTGCGGGTTCATCACCTAACATCGCCACAGATGGAACGACCGGAGAGGTGTTGTCTCCTTCCTTTGAGGTGTTGTTGTTTTCCTGTGAATCAGAACCTGTGAAAACATCAACCTGCAGCATCCCAGTCTCATTTTGTGGCTTCTCAGGCAAACCCGGAGCTGCCGCCCGTGTCGCCTGAGAATCACGCATGAATTGTTTGACGCCCTCGACGTCTTTCTGAAGATTGCAGATCATGTTCATCATGTTAGTCATCATTGGAAGGAAAGTGTTTTGCATCGCCTGAAGTTGAGATGATAATTGCATCGTTACCTCTGAGTCCATTTTCCAAAATATCAAATAGCCTTTTCTTGTTTTATTTACTAATTTACTCTTTAAATTTGCCTTCTAATTAGATGTTTATTTAGAAACAACCTTACCTGTAGATTTTTTAAAAGAAGTAGTCACAGGGAAGTTTGGCTGGTGAATGATTATTTTGGGCAAAATTGTTCAATAATGCCAAAAATATCATTGTTATTTGACCTGCCCAAGATGGCGGGTCGAGCTACGTGTCGGGCACCTAAGATGGCGGACCGCCGCGCATGCGTCGTCCGACACCCGGCTTGGATCCCCGTAGCAATCACACGATTCTGAACACTGCAGCGTGTTTCAGAACCGCCGCTAACGTTACCTTAAAGTACTCCGTACCGGAAGGTTTAGCGGATTAAAGGACACAGTTCCGCTGCGTCGGAACGGCTAGAAAGCTGCGCGGGACGCGTTCCCGAGCCTTCTCACCGAGAAGAGTGGCTAGTTAGCTCGTCGGCTAATGCTAGCGAACGCCCTGTTGCAACCAGGGTCTCAACATTGCCTCGATCAACCAACGGGCATCTCGCGCCGTGACTGAAAGGGTCTCAATAGCGTACGCAATCCGGATGCAGTATCGCTCTGCGGTTGTTCTCGGCTGACAGCGTTTACCGAGCAAATCAAGCTACGGCAGGTGCTAACGAGAATTCCGACTAAGAACAGCGCGGATTCTGCGCTCATCGAACGGAAATAAATTTCCGACGGAGTCTTCAGTCTCCGATTACACAAATGGACGCACACAGTGTCACAAACACCACGACAAACAATAAACAGACGGTTCCAATGCAATAAAACAGGAGAAATGTTTACCCTTAGATGTAGGCCTCAAAATGGCCACCAGCACACGTCAGCACTTAAGGTGTTTTGATGAAACAGCGCCTCCCGTCGGAGGGTGATGAATGTGCACCCCCCCTTTCTGAGAGCTGAATGAGGAAGCGCTCGCCTTTTTCTCTTTTCTCTAATACACAGACAGTGAACTAAAATCCCAAACAAAATGTCTCAGAGTCGGCACAAAGTGTAATAAACTGTGCAGATATCAAGCTTGGCTCGCCATATGTAACGGAAACAAAGTGTTGTAACTAATCAAAGTTGTATTTTAATACAGTGTTAGTAGTTCACTTTTTATAAACAGAAGAATAGGCTGTTTTTATCATCAGGGAGTTTAATTAAACACTCTGTATTGACTTTGAGACAATAAAAGAGAGAGAGATGGGATCGTTTGAGAATCTTTAATTTCTGAATTATAAATTCTAAACAATCTACCAGGACTACTCTGTGATGGATGAGAATGGATTCGGATGTTGTGTTGGTGCGTGTGTGTGAGTGCGTGTGTCTGGTTCAGATTCTCTAGGATGACGTAATCGAATCTGGTCGTCTTTGTTATGACTAGGTATCACGAGGCTTATAAAGTGATGACATGAGCCGCTATTTTGCCGTGTACGTACCCAGTGGGGTCTCCCAAGTAGATCAGGAATTGCCAGGTCTGGAAACCTCGGATGTACGGTGGAGCTGTCGGTGCAGCGATCACAACGTTTCAAAGCCCGTCTGGAGGGTTGACCCCGGTACCGTTCAGCGGCGTCAGCAGGTGCTCTTATTTTGAAAGGACGTCGTCTGGTTGTTAAATGACGAAAATCTCCCGTTTCACAGTTCTTAGTTTAAAGAAAACGCATCCGGCCAGGCTGCGCTTGTCTTTAGGATGATGGTGAACAGAACTGAAGTCAAGATGGAACTGCTTAAAATGGCGTTGCCTTGTTTTATATCTCTGGATTGTTGATAAGTTTCAGTAAAGTAGATTGGACACTTGAAGTCAACACCAGATTCTCCTGCGGCAGCCGAAAGCTCTGATTGGTTGGAACAATGTGTCATGCGTTTCTATGGAGATGAGGATCAGTATGTCTGCACCGTAGTCCTGGTTTCATTAAACATAATTCATGACATATTTATTTCACAGATCATTCACTTGATTATTGTTGATCAACATCTGTTTTGCTTAATAATTTTAATCACAAATAAAGTACTTTGATTAAGTAAAGCTTCTTCTTCTCCTTCGGACTCTTCTCCTGGAATGTAAACAGTCTGAGGACAACCCGACCTTGGTTTTTCTACACGGTGTTATTGTGCCCAGGGGCCAGCTGTATGGAGTTGAAAACCATGAACTTCATAACCTTACCGAGCGTATCCAGTCTTCTATATCTGCGATATGTCTGATTTCTTACATCTAAAAGCTACAAACAACGCTTTTCTCTGTGTTTCACTTTGATGTCTTATTTTGAACTTAACCGGAAATTGTTCCGCTGAAGTCACTCTTCCGGGAGGCGTCCTGGTGGAAACTTGACCGGGAAGATCTCCGATCTCAAATTGACCGCAAATTACAGACCTAACTTTGATTTATCCCATCTTCGCCTTCGGAGCGAACGTGTGAGTTGTGCTTTTGACTCAATTCTGTCCATTTTGACGCGCCGCCGCGTCTCTAGTCTAACCTCAGAACCGAGACTAAATTCTCGGACACCTTTCGTCTCAGTGTGTTGACACTGTGGGCGAGCTATTGTGGAAAATATCTCCATTGCATGGGCGACTTATAGAAACTATCTGAACTGAATGCCCGTAGGCACCTACTGTTGCTTGATTGCACGGTAAACGTCGTAAGCCGGGTTATGGCCGTCACGCGTTACTGCATTCAGATTGCGTACGTTTTTTGAAGTCCGTATTACAAGCGGGGCGAGATGCCTACTTGTTAATCGGGAAAGTTTAAGTCTGGTCGCTACAGACAAAGAACGCTAGACCTGGCCGGAGAGCTAAGCTAGCACCACAGTTAGACAAAAAGGGAACGCGTCCCGTTAGATTGTCATACCATTTCTGACACAGTCAGTCTGTGTCCTCACAAAACCCGCATTGGCGGTGGTTCTTGTAAATCGCTACGGTGTGTAGAATCTACATTTTGCTACGTTTGTCCGTCTGATAGCATCTCGGCAGCGTAGGGTTTATTATTTTTTTTATTATTTTTATTTTGGACCGGTGATCGGGTCGGCTTTCACAGCCTCCGTTGCTCGGTTCCATGCCTTTTTCTTCCATCTTGTGAAGTTGTGTGTATTCATTTCTCTATCAACAATTCCTTGTTTTACCCTGTGTCATAAAGTTAAGTAGGCTACGGACAGTCCTTGTTTGTGTGAGACATATTAAGGAATCTGCCCGGAGTTTTACGTCGGCTCAGAAGGTAAAAACGCGAGTTGCTCTGAACTTAATGGGAGATGGACGAGACACGACAAAATCTTTCTTGCACTGTTACACCTGGTGTAAGGTTCTCTGACGTTCTGCTTCCAGAACATGCCAAGACGCAGGAAATTCACCGGCCGAGCATCGCTGGTCCCTCCGCCCGCCCGAACGGGCCCGTTTTAGGCGGGTGCCGCCGGTCGGGAACAGTGGGGACTAGTGGCTGCGGTTCGGTGCCAGCTGCACTGGGTCGGAGGTGGTTCTGGTCTGCAATTCATGACGTGAATTCAAGCAACATGCTGTTTACAGTCATAACGTTTTTTCTTTACATTTATTTCTTCCAGGGGGTCAAAAACCCACCATCAACATCAAGGTTTGAAATAAACAACACTTTCTCTGCTACTTTTAAGCTGAATAAATCTCTTGAGCCTATGGTTAACCTCTCTGACAAACAGGTTGTGCTTAACCCTTTGTTTCCTAATGCTTCTCCTCTGTCATCCATGTTAAAGGCTGAACATCTCTCCAGCATGGGTGTGAAATCTTCAGGCTGTGACCCACCGCTTCAGTCAGAGGTCTGTTTTACTCGTCAGTCCGCTGAATTGGTGGAAGGTCAGTGTCGATTTCTGCAATGACCCGCCCGCTCGGAGGAGGCGTTCCCCCGAACCGGTTGAAGTCCGCAACGGAAAACTCAGAGCCACTCAGCACCCCCCCTTTGTCAGGAGGGGCCCCGAGCAGAGCATCACTGCACGCACCTACACCTCCCGGGCCGGGTTGTCTTCCCGAGCCCGTGAGAGAGGTGTGCGCAGCAACCACCGAGCCACCTTTAATATCGCCACTGACCACAGGACTGCTGGAAACCGCAGGGTTTTCTGCGTCGTCGTGGTCACCTGTAAGAGAAATCACAGGAAAGAGAGCACAGAGGCCCGAGACTAAGTCACACCCCTGTGAAAGGAGAAAAGAATTGGCCACCGTATTAGCAGAGGTCACAAACTGAAAAGTGACAAGGTCATTCACATAAAGGTCAAGATGTCCGGGCACAAACCCCTTAAATGGCATGGTAGCTCCGTCCGGAGACCACAAGCGTTTCACGGCGGCTGACGTTTCCATCACGCCCCGATAAAGAAGCTGGTTTGTGCATGAGGCGGACTGACGAGTAAAACAGACCTCTGACTGAAGCGGTGGATCACAGCCTGAAGATTTCACACCCATGCTGGAGAGATGTTCAGCCTTTAACATGGATGACAGAGGAGAAGCATCAGGAAACAAAGGGTTAAGCACAACCTGTTTGTCAGAGAGGTTAACCATAGGCTCAAGAGATTTATTCAGCTTAAAAGCAGCAGAGAAAGTGTTGTTTATTTCAAACCTTGATATTGATGGTGGGTTTTTGACCCCCTGGAAGAAATAAAAGTAAAGAAAAAGCGTTATGACTGTAAACAGCATGTTGTTTGAATTCACGTCATGAATTGCAGACCAGAACCACCTCCGACCCAGTGCAGCTGGCACCGAACCGCAGCCACTAGTCCCCGCTGCTCCCGACCGGCGGCACCCGCCTAAAACGGGCCCGTTCGGGCGGGCGGAGGGACCAGCGATGCTCGGCCGGTGAACAGTCTCCTGCGTCATGGCATGTTCTGGAAGCAGAACGTCAGAGAACCTTACACCAGGTGTAACAGTGCAAGAAAGATTTTGTCGTGTCTCGTCCATCTCCCATTAAGTTCAGAGCAACTCGCGTTTTTACCTTCTGAGCCGACGTAAAACTCCGGGCAGATTCCTTAATATGTCTCACACAAACAAGGACTGTCCGTAGCCTACTTAACTTTATGACACAGGGTAAAACAAGGAATTGTTGATAGAGAAATGAATACACACAACTTCACAAGATGGAAGAAAAAGGCATGGAACCGAGCAACGGAGGCTGTGAAAGCCGACCCGATCACCGGTCCAAAATAAAAATAATAAAAAAAATAATAAACCTTACGCTGCCGAGATGCTATCAGACGGACAAACGTATCAAAATGTAGATTCTACACACCGTAGCGATTTACAAGAACCACCGCCAATGCGGGTTTTGTGAGGACACAGACTGACTGTGTCAGAAATGGTATGACAATCTAACGGGACGCGTTCCCTTTTTGTCTAACTGTGGTGCTAGCTTAGCTCTCCGGCCAGGTCTAGCGTTCTTTGTCTGTAGCGACCAGACTTAAATTTTCCCGATTAACAAGTAGGCGTCTCGCCCCGCTTGTAATACGGACTTCAAAAAACGTACGTAATCTGAATGCAGTAACGCGTGACGGCCATAACCCGGCTTACGACGTTTACCGTGCAATCAAGCAACAGTAGGTGCCTACGGGCATTCCGTTCAGATTGTTTCTATAAGTCGCTCATGCAATGGAGATATTTTCCACAATAGCTCGCCCACAGTGTCAACACACTGAGACGAAAGGTGTCCGAGAATTTAGTCTCGGTTCTGAGGTTCGGAGAATTTAGTGAGCGGAACAATTTCCGGTTAAGTTCAAAATAAGACATCAAAGTGAAACACAGAGAAAAGCGTTGTTTGTAGCTTTTAGATGTAAGAAATCAGACATATCGCAGATATAGAAGACTGGATTCGCTCGCCATTAATGTAGCGTTATGGATTTATGCTCTTTTATGAAAGAGAAACCATGCTACGTATTAATTTGGAATATTAATTTTAATAAATCAATAACCAAATTTTATATTGTTCAGAAGACTCAAAGGTTGTTTTCATCCATAAACTGCCGATAATATCTGAGTGTCTGTGTTTCAGTTCAATGAGGAAACAAGTTTGAAGGATTAAAAGTTTTAATTCTTCAAATTAAACTAATGATTTTGAAAATTGACAAACAGGAAATAACAATCACATTGGCAACTTTGTGGGACAATCTTTTAACAGTTTATATGCTGTTCTTGCTCAAATAGACCTTCTGGTGAATTTATGAAGATTGAGAATGTTGTGACATGAATGCGTGTGTGAGTCTGATTTTGCTTCAAGAAGAAACAGGTGTCTGAGTGAAGTGATGGTTTGGATAAACTTAGGTCTTATCAGAGAACTGCATCAAACGCTAAAACCGTGCTCTGTCTCACCGAACTCATGTGGACCCTCTTTCGGATCCGGGCCGTGGAGGATGTTGTGGTTCATCCAGATGACACCGGCGGCTGACAGGAGACATAGGTGTCGAACGGAACCGGTCCAGAGTTGCCCTCGGTACACGTGGATGGTAGAGCGTTTTATCGATGCGCTTTCTTAAGTTAATTCACTCAGAAATCAAAAGACTCGGTAATGAGTCTTCGTTAGAAGTCGCGATTCAGCTATTCTGCCTGGCTTGGCAGAAACAGCGTGAAAGGGGGGAAGAACTAGCCAACAGGCTCTGCCCCCCCTTTGGTTTTCAGGTCTGTTCTCTCTCGTTGTCCAACACGAACTCCATCAAAAGACTGAAAACTTACCAAAAACCTTTCTCTTCTCAAAGCAAAACATGTGCGTCATCAAATGTGTCTGGAGTTTACTGTGAGCAGGTGTGTGTGGATGTGTGTGAATGTTTGTGCTTGAGTGTGTGTGAAGGTCAGTAACAAACATTCTCAACATTATTTAAGAATGGATTCATTAAACCATTATAATTACCCCAAAGCTAAATAGTCATTCATTTGATTAATCACATTTATAATGAGCAAAATGATAATGGTTACTTTAACATTAAAATCAAGAAAAAGAAGTTTAAACTTTATGTTTTGACTTGGTCTGGGTACAACTCATGTAAACACATCTTCTGGTAGACTGCAGGTGGCAGATGTTATGGTTTCCTCCCAGACTCGCTGGCGTTCAGGTCTTAATCTGTGGGTGAAAGTTCTCAGCGACCCAGCTTTGACACAGCTGAGTCCAACACCACCATTGTGACAGAAAACCCATATTTCCTCACGTTACATTCCCCCCCTGTCTATGTAGAAAATGCACATATGGAGAGACCAGCCCGTGTCCTGATGATGTATGCTCATCCACCTGCCTTACACTCCCTTAAAGAGCATACTTTAAGGGTTCATCTGGTGTAAACCACATTGTCCTGTCACCTTGTGGGCCTGAGATATTGAAGGTGGCATTTTATTAGACGCTGATGTTTAAAAATGACCCCAGATAATGGATTGATGAAACAGGCTGTTTCTAGCTGGAGCATTATCCTACACACATGAGGCTAGGCTTGCTGGAAAGCTTTGATTCTCCTTAAAAGTTTAAGACCAAGCAATGCATAATCCAAGCAAGTCTTGTGAGTTGTACAGCTGTTCCCATGTGAGCAAGGATTCAGGCGAAAAGGCCAGCTGTCTACTTAGAAAATGCACATATGGAGAGACCAGCCCGTGTCCTGTGGATGTATGCTCATCCACATGCCTTACACTCTCTTAAAGAGCATACTTTAAGGGTTCATTTGGTGTAAACCACATTGTCCTGTCGCCTTGAGGGCCTGAGATATTGAAGGTGGCATTTTATTAGACGCTGATGTTTAAAAATGACCCCAGATAATGGATTGATGAAACGGGCTGTTTCTAGCTGTAGCATTATCCTACACACATGAGGCTAGGCTTGCTGGAAAGCCCCGATTCTCCTTAAAAGTTTAAGACCAAGCAATGCATAATCCAAGCAAGTCTTGTGAGTTTTACAGCTGTTCCCAAGTGAGCAAGGATTCAGGCGAAAAGGCCAGCTGTCTACGTAGAAAATGCACATATGGAGAGACCAGCCCGTGTCCTGTGAATGTATGCTCATCCACATGCCTTACACTCCCTTAAAGAGCATACTTTAAGGGTTCATTTGGTGTAAACCACATTGTCCTGTCGCCTTGTGGACAAGAGATATTGGAGGGAACATTTTACTAGACACAGTAGTCTAAAACTGACACCCGGGAAATGGACAGATAAAACAGACTGTTTCTAGCTGAGGGAGGTTCCTACAGAGTCGAGGCTCGGCTTGCTGGAAAGCTCTGATTCTCCTTAAAAGTTTAAGACCAAGCAATGCATAATCCAAGCAAGTCTTGTGAGTTGTACAGCTGTTCCCATGTGAGCAAGGATTTATGCGAAAAGGCCAGCTGTCTACATAGAAAATGCACATATGGAGAGACCAGCCCGTGCCCTGATGATGTATGCTCATCCACATGCCTTACACTCCCTTAAAGAGCATACTTTAAGGGTTCATTTTGTGTAAACCACATTGTCCTGTCACCTTGTGGGCCTGAGATATTGAAGGTGGCATTTTATTAGACGCTGATGTTTAAAAATGACCCCAGATAATGGATTGATGAAACGGGCTGTTTCTAGCTGTAGCATTATCCTACACACATGGGGCTAGGCTTGCTGGAAAGCTTTGATTCTCCTTAAAAGTATAAGACCAAGCAATGCATAATCCAAGCAAGTCTTGTGAGTTGTACAGCTGTTCCCATGTGAGCAAGGATTCAGGCGAAAAGGCCAGCTGGTTAGGGTTAGGGTTAGGGTTAGGTATAAGGGGTAAGTACCACTTTGTTTTCGCTGGGCAAACTTTTTGAGGACCAGCTAGAGACACCATTCCACTTCACAGGGCTTCAGGGGGCCCGGCTGGAGGCTGTGGTAAAGTTGCCCAGAGTTTGCCCGCAATGCATCATGGGTAAAAACAATCAAACATCTCTCACCGCTAGGGGGAAGTGGGCGTAGCTTATGGGCCGCGGCTACCCCCCCATTTGTGGCCACGCCCGATCCAACGGTACCACCCCCGAGTCTCTACGACCTTCCTAGCCGGAGTTAGGTCAACTTCCTGTAGAAGGGGGGCGTGGCCTGGAGACTCCGCCTACCCCCCCATTATCGACCCCGCCCAGTCGATTGGCACCACCCCCCAAGACACGCCCCCTTTAAGTCCCCCACACTTAGCATTTTCATAGTCTAAAACCCATAAGTAGTGGGCGTGGCCAGGGGGAAGTGGGCGTGGTCTCGAAACTCCGCCTACCCCCCCATTTGTGGCCATGCCGAGTTCATAGACACGTGACTCGAGGCACTTTGGACCTTCCTAGCCCAAAACCGGAAGTGGGGCGGGCACTTCCGGTTGGTCCTACAGGCTCCAGACTCCGCCTACCCCCCCATTTTCGACCCTGGCCGACTCTACGGTACCACCGCCAAGTGTCTACGACCTTCCGTTCCCGAGATACAGGCGATCCAACCCAACACTAAATGTTAGGGTCAGCGTAAGTGTTTGGGTAAGTGTTAGTGAAAGTGTATGTGTGAGTGTTAGGGTAAGAGTAAGTGATAGGGTAGGTGATAGTGTAAGTGTAAGAGTCTGTTACCTTGTGACGATCCTCTGCGTGGAGCCGGACAAGGGGGTGTGCTCCCGAGGTCTGTCAGAGACAGACTGAGCGTTCTAGGGCAGTTTGTGTCCCTTTAAATGCATTTAAATGTAATTTAATGTAATTTTATTAAAATTTCAAAATTTCAAGTGACTTTATCTCTTGACAGGAAGGTCGTAGGAAAAAACTGATGGCACCTACCCCCCCAAAGTCGATGTCTGGCTTTCCAACGGTGGAAACCCCGTAGTTCTACGCCCCACCTGAGGTGAGATAATGTCGTTTTTACAGTGTATTTTTTGTATCTCCGGAACGGAACGTCGTAGAAACTCGGGGAGACCACCGTTGGATTCAGAAGGGTCAAATTAGTGCAGGCGGAAGGTGGTTTGGAGTCTCTACGACATTCCGTTCTGGAGATATAGAAGGTCAAAGTTTGGGGAAATTGATCCTTCTTTATCTCATCAACCAATCGTCACAGAAACAAGGGGACAAAACCTGTGCACTGCCTAGACCACGCCGGATCCAACGGTGAAAACCCCGAGTCTCTACGACCTTCCGTTCTGGAGATATAGAAGGTCGAGTCTGGGACATTCATCCTTCTTTATCTCATCAACCGATCGTCACAGAAACAAGGGGACAGGGTTAGGGTTAGGGTTAGGGTTAGGTGGAGTAGATGGAGTAGATGTATCTCAGTGACATCCCCCTGAATCGGTTAGGGTTAGGTGGAGTAGATGGAGTAGATAAATCTCAGTGAGTTCCCCCTGAATTGGTAAATTAACCAAAACAGGGTTAGGGTTAGGGTTAGGAATAAGGGGTAAGTACCACTTTAAAATATGGGGGCAAACTTTTTGAGGACCAGCTAGAGACACCATTCCACTTCACAGGGCTTCAGGGGGCCCGGCTGGAGGCTGTGGTAAAGTTGCCCAGAGTTTGCCCCAATGCATCATGGGTAAAAACAATCAAACATCTCTCACGGCCAGGGAAGTGGGGGCAAAGCTCAGGGGCCGCGGCTACCCCCCCATTTGTGGCCACGCCCGATCCAACGGTACCACCCCCGAGTCTCTACGACCTTCCTAGCTTGAGTTAGGTCAACTTCCTGTAGAAGGGGGGCGTGGCCTGGAGACTCCGCCTACCCCCCCATTATCGACCCCGCCCAGTCGATTGGCACCGCCCCAAGACACGCCCCCTTTAAGTCCTCCACACTTAGCATTTTCACAGTCTAAAACCCATGGGTAGTGGGCGTGGCCAGGGGGAAGTGGGCGTGGTCTCGAAACTCCGCCTACCCCCCCATTTGTGGCCATGCCGAGTTCATAGACACGTGACTCGAGGCACTTGGGACCTTCCTAGCCCAAAACCGGAAGTGGGGCGGGCACTTCCGGTTGCTCCTACAGGCTCCAGACTCCGCCTACCCCCCCATTTTCGACCCTGGCCAACTCAACGGTACCACCGCCAAGTGTCTACGACCTTCCGTTCCCGAGATACAGGCGATCCAACCCAACACTAAATGTTAGGGTCAGCGTAAGTGTTTGGGTAAGTGTTAGTGAAAGTGTATGTGTGAGTGTTAGGGTAAGACTAAGTGATAGGGTAGGTGATAGTGTAAGTGTAAGAATCCGTTACCTTGTGACGATCCTCTGCGTGGAGCCGGACAGGGGGTGTGCTCCCGAGGTCTGTCAGAGACAGACTGAGCGTCCTAGGGCAGTTTGCGTCCCTTTAAATGCATTTAAATGTAATTTAATGTAATTTAATTAAAATTTCAAAACTTCAAGTGACTTTATCTCTTGATAGGAAGGTCGTAGGAAAAAACTGATGGCACCTACCCCCCCAAAGTCGATGTCTGGCTTTCCAACGGTGGAAACCCCGTAGTTCTACGCCCCACCTGAGGTGAGATAATGTCATTTTTACAGTGTATTTTCTGTATCTCCGGAAAGGAAGGTCGTAGAAACTCGGGGAGACCACCGTTGGATTCAGAAGGGTCGAATTAGGGCAGGCGGAAAGTGGTTTGGAGTCTCTACGACCTTCCGTTCTGGAGATATAAGAGGTCAAAGTTTGGGAAACTTGGTCCTTCTTTATCTCATCAACCGATCGTCACAGAAACGAGCGGATAAAACCTGTACACTGCCTAGACCACGCCGGATCCAACGGTGAAAACCCCAAGTCTCTACGACCTTTGGTTCCGGAGATATAGAAGGTCGAGTCTGGGACATTCGTCCTTCTTTATCTCATCAACCGATCGTCACAGAAACAAGGGGACAAAACCTGTGCACTGCCTAGACCACGCCGGATCCAACGGTGACAACCCCGAGTCTCTGCGACCTTTGGTTCCGGAGATACAGAAGGTTAGGGTTAGGGTTAGGTGTAGATTATTTATCTCATGGACTCCCCCTGCCTCATCCAACGACTCAGCAGTTGAACTAGGGAGCCAAAGGCAATGCACGGGCCGACGCACGTCATCCGCAGCTCTTGTTTCCTTATTGACTACCAACTTGTTTCAAAAGTTGTGACCCAAATTGGTCTTATTGGCCATTTTATTTCTCCATTTCTGCTGTAGTATAGTACAGAATCGTGTTCCAGGGATGGTTTGCTTTGTTCATCTTTTAATGTCACCAATGCTTAGGCTATCGTGTGTCCCTGAGGAGTTCCTAACTGGTGTAGGGTTAGGTGGAGTAGATGGAGTAGATAAATCTCAGTGAGTTCCCCCTGAATTGGTAAATTAACCAAAACAGTTTGAATAGGGAGTCACTAGCAATGCACGGGCCGTCGCATGTCACTCTGGAACCCCTCCCCAACCGTTGGTTCGTATCAATAAAAAGTAAAACAGTAGAGTAGGGAAAAAATAAAAGGATCCAATAAAGGAACACTAAGAAGTAGCAAAAATTAGAATAAATAAAGAAGAATAAAGAAAAAAACCAGGTTGGAACAAAAACCGGTACGGAACAGGTACCCGATCTGGTGTCATGGTGTAATGTCACCCACATCCGAGCCAGCATCGGCTGACCATGGTCCTCCCAAGTTCAAGTCCAAAGTGTAGTAGAGAGGGAAGGGGAAAGGCCAAGAGATAAGAACAGAATAGAGAATACAGAAAAAATCCTTAAGGTAAGGGCGGGGTGAAGGGTGAGGGTTAGATTCTAGGTATACAATGAGTAGGAGACTAGTAGCATACAGCTAAAGACTAATGATTTAAACCCACCATCCTTAAGGTAGGGTGGGGTGAAGGGTGAGGGTTAGATTCTAGGTTTACAATGAGTAGGAGACTAGTAGCATACAGCTAAAAACTAATGATTTAAACCCACCATCCTTAAGGTAAGGGCGGGGTGAAGGGTTAGGGTTAGGGTTAGGGTTAGGGTTAGGTATAAGGGGTAAGTACCACTTTGTTTTCGCTGGGCAAACTTTAGGGTTAGGGTTAGGGTTAGGGTTAGGGTTAGGTATAAGGGGTAAGTACCACTTTGTTTTCGCTGGGCAAACTTTTTGAGGACCAGCTAGAGACACCATTCCACTTCACAGGGCTTCAGGGGGCCCGGCTGGAGGCTGTGGTAAAGTTGCCCAGAGTTTGCCCGCAATGCATCATGGGTAAAAACAATCAAACATCTCTCACCGCTAGGGGGAAGTGGGCGTAGCTTATGGGCCGCGGCTACCCCCCCATTTGTGGCCACGCCCGATCCAACGGTACCACCCCCGAGTCTCTACGACCTTCCTAGCCGGAGTTAGGTCAACTTCCTGTAGAAGGGGGGCGTGGCCTGGAGACTCCGCCTACCCCCCCATTATCGACCCCGCCCAGTCGATTGGCACCACCCCCCAAGACACGCCCCCTTTAAGTCCCCCACACTTAGCATTTTCATAGTCTAAAACCCATAAGTAGTGGGCGTGGCCAGGGGGAAGTGGGCGTGGTCTCGAAACTCCGCCTACCCCCCCATTTGTGGCCATGCCGAGTTCATAGACACGTGACTCGAGGCACTTTGGACCTTCCTAGCCCAAAACCGGAAGTGGGGCGGGCACTTCCGGTTGGTCCTACAGGCTCCAGACTCCGCCTACCCCCCCATTTTCGACCCTGGCCGACTCTACGGTACCACCGCCAAGTGTCTACGACCTTCCGTTCCCGAGATACAGGCGATCCAACCCAACACTAAATGTTAGGGTCAGCGTAAGTGTTTGGGTAAGTGTTAGTGAAAGTGTATGTGTGAGTGTTAGGGTAAGAGTAAGTGATAGGGTAGGTGATAGTGTAAGTGTAAGAGTCTGTTACCTTGTGACGATCCTCTGCGTGGAGCCGGACAAGGGGGTGTGCTCCCGAGGTCTGTCAGAGACAGACTGAGCGTTCTAGGGCAGTTTGTGTCCCTTTAAATGCATTTAAATGTAATTTAATGTAATTTTATTAAAATTTCAAAATTTCAAGTGACTTTATCTCTTGACAGGAAGGTCGTAGGAAAAAACTGATGGCACCTACCCCCCCAAAGTCGATGTCTGGCTTTCCAACGGTGGAAACCCCGTAGTTCTACGCCCCACCTGAGGTGAGATAATGTCGTTTTTACAGTGTATTTTTTGTATCTCCGGAACGGAACGTCGTAGAAACTCGGGGAGACCACCGTTGGATTCAGAAGGGTCAAATTAGTGCAGGCGGAAGGTGGTTTGGAGTCTCTACGACATTCCGTTCTGGAGATATAGAAGGTCAAAGTTTGGGGAAATTGATCCTTCTTTATCTCATCAACCAATCGTCACAGAAACAAGGGGACAAAACCTGTGCACTGCCTAGACCACGCCGGATCCAACGGTGAAAACCCCGAGTCTCTACGACCTTCCGTTCTGGAGATATAGAAGGTCGAGTCTGGGACATTCATCCTTCTTTATCTCATCAACCGATCGTCACAGAAACAAGGGGACAGGGTTAGGGTTAGGGTTAGGGTTAGGTGGAGTAGATGGAGTAGATGTATCTCAGTGACATCCCCCTGAATCGGTTAGGGTTAGGTGGAGTAGATGGAGTAGATAAATCTCAGTGAGTTCCCCCTGAATTGGTAAATTAACCAAAACAGGGTTAGGGTTAGGGTTAGGAATAAGGGGTAAGTACCACTTTAAAATATGGGGGCAAACTTTTTGAGGACCAGCTAGAGACACCATTCCACTTCACAGGGCTTCAGGGGGCCCGGCTGGAGGCTGTGGTAAAGTTGCCCAGAGTTTGCCCCAATGCATCATGGGTAAAAACAATCAAACATCTCTCACGGCCAGGGAAGTGGGGGCAAAGCTCAGGGGCCGCGGCTACCCCCCCATTTGTGGCCACGCCCGATCCAACGGTACCACCCCCGAGTCTCTACGACCTTCCTAGCTTGAGTTAGGTCAACTTCCTGTAGAAGGGGGGCGTGGCCTGGAGACTCCGCCTACCCCCCCATTATCGACCCCGCCCAGTCGATTGGCACCGCCCCAAGACACGCCCCCTTTAAGTCCTCCACACTTAGCATTTTCACAGTCTAAAACCCATGGGTAGTGGGCGTGGCCAGGGGGAAGTGGGCGTGGTCTCGAAACTCCGCCTACCCCCCCATTTGTGGCCATGCCGAGTTCATAGACACGTGACTCGAGGCACTTGGGACCTTCCTAGCCCAAAACCGGAAGTGGGGCGGGCACTTCCGGTTGCTCCTACAGGCTCCAGACTCCGCCTACCCCCCCATTTTCGACCCTGGCCAACTCAACGGTACCACCGCCAAGTGTCTACGACCTTCCGTTCCCGAGATACAGGCGATCCAACCCAACACTAAATGTTAGGGTCAGCGTAAGTGTTTGGGTAAGTGTTAGTGAAAGTGTATGTGTGAGTGTTAGGGTAAGACTAAGTGATAGGGTAGGTGATAGTGTAAGTGTAAGAATCCGTTACCTTGTGACGATCCTCTGCGTGGAGCCGGACAGGGGGTGTGCTCCCGAGGTCTGTCAGAGACAGACTGAGCGTCCTAGGGCAGTTTGCGTCCCTTTAAATGCATTTAAATGTAATTTAATGTAATTTAATTAAAATTTCAAAACTTCAAGTGACTTTATCTCTTGATAGGAAGGTCGTAGGAAAAAACTGATGGCACCTACCCCCCCAAAGTCGATGTCTGGCTTTCCAACGGTGGAAACCCCGTAGTTCTACGCCCCACCTGAGGTGAGATAATGTCATTTTTACAGTGTATTTTCTGTATCTCCGGAAAGGAAGGTCGTAGAAACTCGGGGAGACCACCGTTGGATTCAGAAGGGTCGAATTAGGGCAGGCGGAAAGTGGTTTGGAGTCTCTACGACCTTCCGTTCTGGAGATATAAGAGGTCAAAGTTTGGGAAACTTGGTCCTTCTTTATCTCATCAACCGATCGTCACAGAAACGAGCGGATAAAACCTGTACACTGCCTAGACCACGCCGGATCCAACGGTGAAAACCCCAAGTCTCTACGACCTTTGGTTCCGGAGATATAGAAGGTCGAGTCTGGGACATTCGTCCTTCTTTATCTCATCAACCGATCGTCACAGAAACAAGGGGACAAAACCTGTGCACTGCCTAGACCACGCCGGATCCAACGGTGACAACCCCGAGTCTCTGCGACCTTTGGTTCCGGAGATACAGAAGGTTAGGGTTAGGGTTAGGTGTAGATTATTTATCTCATCGACTCCCCCTGCCTCATCCAACGACTCAGCAGTTGAACTAGGGAGCCAAAGGCAATGCACGGGCCGACGCACGTCATCCGCAGCTCTTGTTTCCTTATTGACTACCAACTTGTTTCAAAAGTTGTGACCCAAATTGGTCTTATTGGCCATTTTATTTCTCCATTTCTGCTGTAGTATAGTACAGAATCGTGTTCCAGGGATGGTTTGCTTTGTTCATCTTTTAATGTCACCAATGCTTAGGCTATCGTGTGTCCCTGAGGAGTTCCTAACTGGTGTAGGGTTAGGTGGAGTAGATGGAGTAGATAAATCTCAGTGAGTTCCCCCTGAATTGGTAAATTAACCAAAACAGTTTGAATAGGGAGTCACTAGCAATGCACGGGCCGTCGCATGTCACTCTGGAACCCCTCCCCAACCGTTGGTTCGTATCAATAAAAAGTAAAACAGTAGAGTAGGGAAAAAATAAAAGGATCCAATAAAGGAACACTAAGAAGTAGCAAAAATTAGAATAAATAAAGAAGAATAAAGAAAAAAACCAGGTTGGAACAAAAACCGGTACGGAACAGGTACCCGATCTGGTGTCATGGTGTAATGTCACCCACATCCGAGCCAGCATCGGCTGACCATGGTCCTCCCAAGTTCAAGTCCAAAGTGTAGTAGAGAGGGAAGGGGAAAGGCCAAGAGATAAGAACAGAATAGAGAATACAGAAAAAATCCTTAAGGTAAGGGCGGGGTGAAGGGTGAGGGTTAGATTCTAGGTATACAATGAGTAGGAGACTAGTAGCATACAGCTAAAGACTAATGATTTAAACCCACCATCCTTAAGGTAGGGTGGGGTGAAGGGTGAGGGTTAGATTCTAGGTTTACAATGAGTAGGAGACTAGTAGCATACAGCTAAAAACTAATGATTTAAACCCACCATCCTTAAGGTAAGGGCGGGGTGAAGGGTTAGGGTTAGGGTTAGGGTTAGGGTTAGGGTTAGGTATAAGGGGTAAGTACCACTTTGTTTTCGCTGGGCAAACTTTAGGGTTAGGGTTAGGGTTAGGGTTAGGGTTAGGGTTAGGGTTAGGTATAAGGGGTAAGTACCACTTTGTTTTCGCTGGGCAAACTTTTTGAGGACCAGCTAGAGACACCATTCCACTTCACAGGGCTTCAGGGGGCCCGGCTGGAGGCTGTGGTAAAGTTGCCCAGAGTTTGCCCGCAATGCATCATGGGTAAAAACAATCAAACATCTCTCACCGCTAGGGGGAAGTGGGCGTAGCTTATGGGCCGCGGCTACCCCCCCATTTGTGGCCACGCCCGATCCAACGGTACCACCCCCGAGTCTCTACGACCTTCCTAGCCGGAGTTAGGTCAACTTCCTGTAGAAGGGGGGCGTGGCCTGGAGACTCCGCCTACCCCCCCATTATCGACCCCGCCCAGTCGATTGGCACCACCCCCCAAGACACGCCCCCTTTAAGTCCCCCACACTTAGCATTTTCATAGTCTAAAACCCATAAGTAGTGGGCGTGGCCAGGGGGAAGTGGGCGTGGTCTCGAAACTCCGCCTACCCCCCCATTTGTGGCCATGCCGAGTTCATAGACACGTGACTCGAGGCACTTTGGACCTTCCTAGCCCAAAACCGGAAGTGGGGCGGGCACTTCCGGTTGGTCCTACAGGCTCCAGACTCCGCCTACCCCCCCATTTTCGACCCTGGCCGACTCTACGGTACCACCGCCAAGTGTCTACGACCTTCCGTTCCCGAGATACAGGCGATCCAACCCAACACTAAATGTTAGGGTCAGCGTAAGTGTTTGGGTAAGTGTTAGTGAAAGTGTATGTGTGAGTGTTAGGGTAAGAGTAAGTGATAGGGTAGGTGATAGTGTAAGTGTAAGAGTCTGTTACCTTGTGACGATCCTCTGCGTGGAGCCGGACAAGGGGGTGTGCTCCCGAGGTCTGTCAGAGACAGACTGAGCGTTCTAGGGCAGTTTGTGTCCCTTTAAATGCATTTAAATGTAATTTAATGTAATTTTATTAAAATTTCAAAATTTCAAGTGACTTTATCTCTTGACAGGAAGGTCGTAGGAAAAAACTGATGGCACCTACCCCCCCAAAGTCGATGTCTGGCTTTCCAACGGTGGAAACCCCGTAGTTCTACGCCCCACCTGAGGTGAGATAATGTCGTTTTTACAGTGTATTTTTTGTATCTCCGGAACGGAACGTCGTAGAAACTCGGGGAGACCACCGTTGGATTCAGAAGGGTCAAATTAGTGCAGGCGGAAGGTGGTTTGGAGTCTCTACGACATTCCGTTCTGGAGATATAGAAGGTCAAAGTTTGGGGAAATTGATCCTTCTTTATCTCATCAACCAATCGTCACAGAAACAAGGGGACAAAACCTGTGCACTGCCTAGACCACGCCGGATCCAACGGTGAAAACCCCGAGTCTCTACGACCTTCCGTTCTGGAGATATAGAAGGTCGAGTCTGGGACATTCATCCTTCTTTATCTCATCAACCGATCGTCACAGAAACAAGGGGACAGGGTTAGGGTTAGGGTTAGGGTTAGGTGGAGTAGATGGAGTAGATGTATCTCAGTGACATCCCCCTGAATCGGTTAGGGTTAGGTGGAGTAGATGGAGTAGATAAATCTCAGTGAGTTCCCCCTGAATTGGTAAATTAACCAAAACAGGGTTAGGGTTAGGGTTAGGAATAAGGGGTAAGTACCACTTTAAAATATGGGGGCAAACTTTTTGAGGACCAGCTAGAGACACCATTCCACTTCACAGGGCTTCAGGGGGCCCGGCTGGAGGCTGTGGTAAAGTTGCCCAGAGTTTGCCCCAATGCATCATGGGTAAAAACAATCAAACATCTCTCACGGCCAGGGAAGTGGGGGCAAAGCTCAGGGGCCGCGGCTACCCCCCCATTTGTGGCCACGCCCGATCCAACGGTACCACCCCCGAGTCTCTACGACCTTCCTAGCTTGAGTTAGGTCAACTTCCTGTAGAAGGGGGGCGTGGCCTGGAGACTCCGCCTACCCCCCCATTATCGACCCCGCCCAGTCGATTGGCACCGCCCCAAGACACGCCCCCTTTAAGTCCTCCACACTTAGCATTTTCACAGTCTAAAACCCATGGGTAGTGGGCGTGGCCAGGGGGAAGTGGGCGTGGTCTCGAAACTCCGCCTACCCCCCCATTTGTGGCCATGCCGAGTTCATAGACACGTGACTCGAGGCACTTGGGACCTTCCTAGCCCAAAACCGGAAGTGGGGCGGGCACTTCCGGTTGCTCCTACAGGCTCCAGACTCCGCCTACCCCCCCATTTTCGACCCTGGCCAACTCAACGGTACCACCGCCAAGTGTCTACGACCTTCCGTTCCCGAGATACAGGCGATCCAACCCAACACTAAATGTTAGGGTCAGCGTAAGTGTTTGGGTAAGTGTTAGTGAAAGTGTATGTGTGAGTGTTAGGGTAAGACTAAGTGATAGGGTAGGTGATAGTGTAAGTGTAAGAATCCGTTACCTTGTGACGATCCTCTGCGTGGAGCCGGACAGGGGGTGTGCTCCCGAGGTCTGTCAGAGACAGACTGAGCGTCCTAGGGCAGTTTGCGTCCCTTTAAATGCATTTAAATGTAATTTAATGTAATTTAATTAAAATTTCAAAACTTCAAGTGACTTTATCTCTTGATAGGAAGGTCGTAGGAAAAAACTGATGGCACCTACCCCCCCAAAGTCGATGTCTGGCTTTCCAACGGTGGAAACCCCGTAGTTCTACGCCCCACCTGAGGTGAGATAATGTCATTTTTACAGTGTATTTTCTGTATCTCCGGAAAGGAAGGTCGTAGAAACTCGGGGAGACCACCGTTGGATTCAGAAGGGTCGAATTAGGGCAGGCGGAAAGTGGTTTGGAGTCTCTACGACCTTCCGTTCTGGAGATATAAGAGGTCAAAGTTTGGGAAACTTGGTCCTTCTTTATCTCATCAACCGATCGTCACAGAAACGAGCGGATAAAACCTGTACACTGCCTAGACCACGCCGGATCCAACGGTGAAAACCCCAAGTCTCTACGACCTTTGGTTCCGGAGATATAGAAGGTCGAGTCTGGGACATTCGTCCTTCTTTATCTCATCAACCGATCGTCACAGAAACAAGGGGACAAAACCTGTGCACTGCCTAGACCACGCCGGATCCAACGGTGACAACCCCGAGTCTCTGCGACCTTTGGTTCCGGAGATACAGAAGGTTAGGGTTAGGGTTAGGTGTAGATTATTTATCTCATCGACTCCCCCTGCCTCATCCAACGACTCAGCAGTTGAACTAGGGAGCCAAAGGCAATGCACGGGCCGACGCACGTCATCCGCAGCTCTTGTTTCCTTATTGACTACCAACTTGTTTCAAAAGTTGTGACCCAAATTGGTCTTATTGGCCATTTTATTTCTCCATTTCTGCTGTAGTATAGTACAGAATCGTGTTCCAGGGATGGTTTGCTTTGTTCATCTTTTAATGTCACCAATGCTTAGGCTATCGTGTGTCCCTGAGGAGTTCCTAACTGGTGTAGGGTTAGGTGGAGTAGATGGAGTAGATAAATCTCTGTGAGTTCCCCCTGAATTGGTAAATTAACCAAAACAGTTTGAATAGGGAGTCACTAGCAATGCACGGGCCGTCGCATGTCACTCTGGAACCCCTCCCCAACCGTTGGTTCGTATCAATAAAAAGTAAAACAGTAGAGTAGGGAAAAAATAAAAGGATCCAATAAAGGAACACTAAGAAGTAGCAAAAATTAGAATAAATAAAGAAGAATAAAGAAAAAAACCAGGTTGGAACAAAAACCGGTACGGAACAGGTACCCGATCTGGTGTCATGGTGTAATGTCACCCACATCCGAGCCAGCATCGGCTGACCATGGTCCTCCCAAGTTCAAGTCCAAAGTGTAGTAGAGAGGGAAGGGGAAAGGCCAAGAGATAAGAACAGAATAGAGAATACAGAAAAAATCCTTAAGGTAAGGGCGGGGTGAAGGGTGAGGGTTAGATTCTAGGTATACAATGAGTAGGAGACTAGTAGCATACAGCTAAAGACTAATGATTTAAACCCACCATCCTTAAGGTAGGGTGGGGTGAAGGGTGAGGGTTAGATTCTAGGTTTACAATGAGTAGGAGACTAGTAGCATACAGCTAAAAACTAATGATTTAAACCCACCATCCTTAAGGTAAGGGCGGGGTGAAGGGTTAGGGTTAGGGTTAGGGTTAGGGTTAGGGTTAGGTATAAGGGGTAAGTACCACTTTGTTTTCGCTGGGCAAACTTTAGGGTTAGGGTTAGGGTTAGGGTTAGGGTTAGGGTTAGGTATAAGGGGTAAGTACCACTTTGTTTTCGCTGGGCAAACTTTTTGAGGACCAGCTAGAGACACCATTCCACTTCACAGGGCTTCAGGGGGCCCGGCTGGAGGCTGTGGTAAAGTTGCCCAGAGTTTGCCCGCAATGCATCATGGGTAAAAACAATCAAACATCTCTCACCGCTAGGGGGAAGTGGGCGTAGCTTATGGGCCGCGGCTACCCCCCCATTTGTGGCCACGCCCGATCCAACGGTACCACCCCCGAGTCTCTACGACCTTCCTAGCCGGAGTTAGGTCAACTTCCTGTAGAAGGGGGGCGTGGCCTGGAGACTCCGCCTACCCCCCCATTATCGACCCCGCCCAGTCGATTGGCACCACCCCCCAAGACACGCCCCCTTTAAGTCCCCCACACTTAGCATTTTCATAGTCTAAAACCCATAAGTAGTGGGCGTGGCCAGGGGGAAGTGGGCGTGGTCTCGAAACTCCGCCTACCCCCCCATTTGTGGCCATGCCGAGTTCATAGACACGTGACTCGAGGCACTTTGGACCTTCCTAGCCCAAAACCGGAAGTGGGGCGGGCACTTCCGGTTGGTCCTACAGGCTCCAGACTCCGCCTACCCCCCCATTTTCGACCCTGGCCGACTCTACGGTACCACCGCCAAGTGTCTACGACCTTCCGTTCCCGAGATACAGGCGATCCAACCCAACACTAAATGTTAGGGTCAGCGTAAGTGTTTGGGTAAGTGTTAGTGAAAGTGTATGTGTGAGTGTTAGGGTAAGAGTAAGTGATAGGGTAGGTGATAGTGTAAGTGTAAGAGTCTGTTACCTTGTGACGATCCTCTGCGTGGAGCCGGACAAGGGGGTGTGCTCCCGAGGTCTGTCAGAGACAGACTGAGCGTTCTAGGGCAGTTTGTGTCCCTTTAAATGCATTTAAATGTAATTTAATGTAATTTTATTAAAATTTCAAAATTTCAAGTGACTTTATCTCTTGACAGGAAGGTCGTAGGAAAAAACTGATGGCACCTACCCCCCCAAAGTCGATGTCTGGCTTTCCAACGGTGGAAACCCCGTAGTTCTACGCCCCACCTGAGGTGAGATAATGTCGTTTTTACAGTGTATTTTTTGTATCTCCGGAACGGAACGTCGTAGAAACTCGGGGAGACCACCGTTGGATTCAGAAGGGTCAAATTAGTGCAGGCGGAAGGTGGTTTGGAGTCTCTACGACATTCCGTTCTGGAGATATAGAAGGTCAAAGTTTGGGGAAATTGATCCTTCTTTATCTCATCAACCAATCGTCACAGAAACAAGGGGACAAAACCTGTGCACTGCCTAGACCACGCCGGATCCAACGGTGAAAACCCCGAGTCTCTACGACCTTCCGTTCTGGAGATATAGAAGGTCGAGTCTGGGACATTCATCCTTCTTTATCTCATCAACCGATCGTCACAGAAACAAGGGGACAGGGTTAGGGTTAGGGTTAGGGTTAGGTGGAGTAGATGGAGTAGATGTATCTCAGTGACATCCCCCTGAATCGGTTAGGGTTAGGTGGAGTAGATGGAGTAGATAAATCTCAGTGAGTTCCCCCTGAATTGGTAAATTAACCAAAACAGGGTTAGGGTTAGGGTTAGGAATAAGGGGTAAGTACCACTTTAAAATATGGGGGCAAACTTTTTGAGGACCAGCTAGAGACACCATTCCACTTCACAGGGCTTCAGGGGGCCCGGCTGGAGGCTGTGGTAAAGTTGCCCAGAGTTTGCCCCAATGCATCATGGGTAAAAACAATCAAACATCTCTCACGGCCAGGGAAGTGGGGGCAAAGCTCAGGGGCCGCGGCTACCCCCCCATTTGTGGCCACGCCCGATCCAACGGTACCACCCCCGAGTCTCTACGACCTTCCTAGCTTGAGTTAGGTCAACTTCCTGTAGAAGGGGGGCGTGGCCTGGAGACTCCGCCTACCCCCCCATTATCGACCCCGCCCAGTCGATTGGCACCGCCCCAAGACACGCCCCCTTTAAGTCCTCCACACTTAGCATTTTCACAGTCTAAAACCCATGGGTAGTGGGCGTGGCCAGGGGGAAGTGGGCGTGGTCTCGAAACTCCGCCTACCCCCCCATTTGTGGCCATGCCGAGTTCATAGACACGTGACTCGAGGCACTTGGGACCTTCCTAGCCCAAAACCGGAAGTGGGGCGGGCACTTCCGGTTGCTCCTACAGGCTCCAGACTCCGCCTACCCCCCCATTTTCGACCCTGGCCAACTCAACGGTACCACCGCCAAGTGTCTACGACCTTCCGTTCCCGAGATACAGGCGATCCAACCCAACACTAAATGTTAGGGTCAGCGTAAGTGTTTGGGTAAGTGTTAGTGAAAGTGTATGTGTGAGTGTTAGGGTAAGACTAAGTGATAGGGTAGGTGATAGTGTAAGTGTAAGAATCCGTTACCTTGTGACGATCCTCTGCGTGGAGCCGGACAGGGGGTGTGCTCCCGAGGTCTGTCAGAGACAGACTGAGCGTCCTAGGGCAGTTTGCGTCCCTTTAAATGCATTTAAATGTAATTTAATGTAATTTAATTAAAATTTCAAAACTTCAAGTGACTTTATCTCTTGATAGGAAGGTCGTAGGAAAAAACTGATGGCACCTACCCCCCCAAAGTCGATGTCTGGCTTTCCAACGGTGGAAACCCCGTAGTTCTACGCCCCACCTGAGGTGAGATAATGTCATTTTTACAGTGTATTTTCTGTATCTCCGGAAAGGAAGGTCGTAGAAACTCGGGGAGACCACCGTTGGATTCAGAAGGGTCGAATTAGGGCAGGCGGAAAGTGGTTTGGAGTCTCTACGACCTTCCGTTCTGGAGATATAAGAGGTCAAAGTTTGGGAAACTTGGTCCTTCTTTATCTCATCAACCGATCGTCACAGAAACGAGCGGATAAAACCTGTACACTGCCTAGACCACGCCGGATCCAACGGTGAAAACCCCAAGTCTCTACGACCTTTGGTTCCGGAGATATAGAAGGTCGAGTCTGGGACATTCGTCCTTCTTTATCTCATCAACCGATCGTCACAGAAACAAGGGGACAAAACCTGTGCACTGCCTAGACCACGCCGGATCCAACGGTGACAACCCCGAGTCTCTGCGACCTTTGGTTCCGGAGATACAGAAGGTTAGGGTTAGGGTTAGGTGTAGATTATTTATCTCATGGACTCCCCCTGCCTCATCCAACGACTCAGCAGTTGAACTAGGGAGCCAAAGGCAATGCACGGGCCGACGCACGTCATCCGCAGCTCTTGTTTCCTTATTGACTACCAACTTGTTTCAAAAGTTGTGACCCAAATTGGTCTTATTGGCCATTTTATTTCTCCATTTCTGCTGTAGTATAGTACAGAATCGTGTTCCAGGGATGGTTTGCTTTGTTCATCTTTTAATGTCACCAATGCTTAGGCTATCGTGTGTCCCTGAGGAGTTCCTAACTGGTGTAGGGTTAGGTGGAGTAGATGGAGTAGATAAATCTCAGTGAGTTCCCCCTGAATTGGTAAATTAACCAAAACAGTTTGAATAGGGAGTCACTAGCAATGCACGGGCCGTCGCATGTCACTCTGGAACCCCTCCCCAACCGTTGGTTCGTATCAATAAAAAGTAAAACAGTAGAGTAGGGAAAAAATAAAAGGATCCAATAAAGGAACACTAAGAAGTAGCAAAAATTAGAATAAATAAAGAAGAATAAAGAAAAAAACCAGGTTGGAACAAAAACCGGTACGGAACAGGTACCCGATCTGGTGTCATGGTGTAATGTCACCCACATCCGAGCCAGCATCGGCTGACCATGGTCCTCCCAAGTTCAAGTCCAAAGTGTAGTAGAGAGGGAAGGGGAAAGGCCAAGAGATAAGAACAGAATAGAGAATACAGAAAAAATCCTTAAGGTAAGGGCGGGGTGAAGGGTGAGGGTTAGATTCTAGGTATACAATGAGTAGGAGACTAGTAGCATACAGCTAAAGACTAATGATTTAAACCCACCATCCTTAAGGTAGGGTGGGGTGAAGGGTGAGGGTTAGATTCTAGGTTTACAATGAGTAGGAGACTAGTAGCATACAGCTAAAAACTAATGATTTAAACCCACCATCCTTAAGGTTAGGGTTAGGGTTAGGGTTAGGGTTAGGGTTAGGGTTAGGGTTAGGGTTAGGGTTAGGGTTAGGGTTAGGGTTAGGGTTAGGGTTAGGGTTAGGGTTAGGGTTAGGGTTAGGGTTAGGGTTAGGGTTAGGGTTAGGGTTAGGGTTAGGGTTAGGGTTAGGGTTAGGGTTAGGGTTAGGGTTAGGGTTAGGGTTAGGGTTAGGGTTAGGGTTAGGGTTAGGGTTAGGGTTAGGGTTAGGGTTAGGGTTAGGGTTAGGGTTAGGGTTAGGGTTAGGGTTAGGGTTAGGGTTAGGGTTAGGGTTAGGGTTAGGGTTAGGGTTAGGGTTAGGGTTAGGGTTAGGGTTAGGGTTAGGGTTAGGGTTAGGGTTAGGGTTAGGGTTAGGGTTAGGGTTAGGGTTAGGGTTAGGGTTAGGGTTAGGGTTAGGGTTAGGGTTAGGGTTAGGGTTAGGGTTAGGGTTAGGGTTAGGGTTAGGGTTAGGGTTAGGGTTAGGGTTAGGGTTAGGGTTAGGGTTAGGGTTAGGGTTAGGGTTAGGGTTAGGGTTAGGGTTAGGGTTAGGGTTAGGGTTAGGGTTAGGGTTAGGGTTAGGGTTAGGGTTAGGGTTAGGGTTAGGGTTAGGGTTAGGGTTAGGGTTAGGGTTAGGGTTAGGGTTAGGGTTAGGGTTAGGGTTAGGGTTAGGGTTAGGGTTAGGGTTAGGGTTAGGGTTAGGGTTAGGGTTAGGGTTAGGGTTAGGGTTAGGGTTAGGGTTAGGGTTAGGGTTAGGGTTAGGGTTAGGGTTAGGGTTAGGGTTAGGGTTAGGGTTAGGGTTAGGGTTAGGGTTAGGGTTAGGGTTAGGGTTAGGGTTAGGGTTAGGGTTAGGGTTAGGGTTAGGGTTAGGGTTAGGGTTAGGGTTAGGGTTAGGGTTAGGGTTAGGGTTAGGGTTAGGGTTAGGGTTAGGGTTAGGGTTAGGGTTAGGGTTAGGGTTAGGGTTAGGGTTAGGGTTAGGGTTAGGGTTAGGGTTAGGGTTAGGGTTAGGGTTAGGGTTAGGGTTAGGGTTAGGGTTAGGGTTAGGGTTAGGGTTAGGGTTAGGGTTAGGGTTAGGGTTAGGGTTAGGGTTAGGGTTAGGGTTAGGGTTAGGGTTAGGGTTAGGGTTAGGGTTAGGGTTAGGGTTAGGGTTAGGGTTAGGGTTAGGGTTAGGGTTAGGGTTAGGGTTAGGGTTAGGGTTAGGGTTAGGGTTAGGGTTAGGGTTAGGGTTAGGGTTAGGGTTAGGGTTAGGGTTAGGGTTAGGGTTAGGGTTAGGGTTAGGGTTAGGGTTAGGGTTAGGGTTAGGGTTAGGGTTAGGGTTAGGGTTAGGGTTAGGGTTAGGGTTAGGGTTAGGGTTAGGGTTAGGGTTAGGGTTAGGGTTAGGGTTAGGGTTAGGGTTAGGGTTAGGGTTAGGGTTAGGGTTAGGGTTAGGGTTAGGGTTAGGGTTAGGGTTAGGGTTAGGGTTAGGGTTAGGGTTAGGGTTAGGGTTAGGGTTAGGGTTAGGGTTAGGGTTAGGGTTAGGGTTAGGGTTAGGGTTAGGGTTAGGGTTAGGGTTAGGGTTAGGGTTAGGGTTAGGGTTAGGGTTAGGGTTAGGGTTAGGGTTAGGGTTAGGGTTAGGGTTAGGGTTAGGGTTAGGGTTAGGGTTAGGGTTAGGTTAGGGTTAGGGTTAGGGTTAGGGTTAGGGTTAGGGTTAGGGTTAGGGTTAGGGTTAGGGTTAGGGTTAGGGTTAGGGTTAGGGTTAGGGTTAGGGTTAGGGTTAGGGTTAGGGTTAGGGTTAGGGTTAGGGTTAGGGTTAGGGTTAGGGTTAGGGTTAGGGTTAGGGTTAGGGTTAGGGTTAGGGTTAGGGTTAGGGTTAGGGTTAGGGTTAGGGTTAGGGTTAGGGTTAGGGTTAGGGTTAGGGTTAGGGTTAGGGTTAGGGTTAGGGTTAGGGTTAGGGTTAGGGTTAGGGTTAGGGTTAGGGTTAGGGTTAGGGTTAGGGTTAGGGTTAGGGTTAGGTTAGGGTTAGGGTTAGGGTTAGGTTAGGGTTAGGGTTAGGGTTAGGGTTAGGGTTAGGGTTAGGGTTAGGGTTAGGGTTAGGGTTAGGGTTAGGGTTAGGGTTAGGGTTAGGTTAGGGTTAGGGTTAGGGTTAGGGTTAGGGTTAGGGTTAGGGTTAGGGTTAGGGTTAGGGTTAGGGTTAGGGTTAGGGTTAGGGTTAGGGTTAGGGTTAGGGTTAGGGTTAGGGTTAGGGTTAGGGTTAGGGTTAGGGTTAGGGTTAGGGTTAGGGTTAGGGTTAGGGTTAGGGTTAGGGTTAGGGTTAGGGTTAGGGTTAGGGTTAGGGTTAGGGGTTAGGGTTAGGGTTAGGGTTAGGGTTAGGGTTAGGGTTAGGGTTAGGGTTAGGTTAGGGTTAGGGTTAGGGTTAGGGTTAGGGTTAGGGTTAGGGTTAGGGTTAGGGTTAGGGTTAGGGTTAGGGTTAGGGTTAGGGTTAGGGTTAGGGTTAGGGTTAGGGTTAGGGTTTAGGGTTAGGGTTAGGGTTAGGGTTAGGGTTAGGGTTAGGGTTAGGGTTAGGGTTAGGGTTAGGGTTAGGGTTAGGGTTAGGGTTAGGGTTAGGGTTAGGGTTAGGGTTAGGGTTAGGGTTAGGGTTAGGGTTAGGGTTAGGGTTAGGGTTAGGGTTAGGGTTAGGGTTAGGGTTAGGGTTAGGGTTAGGGTTAGGGTTAGGGTTAGGGTTAGGGTTAGGGTTAGGGTTAGGGTTAGGGTTAGGGTTAGGGTTAGGGTTAGGGTTAGGGTTAGGGTTAGGGTTAGGGTTAGGGTTAGGGTTAGGTTAGGGTTAGGGTTAGGGTTAGGGTTAGGGTTAGGTTAGGGTTAGGGTTAGGGTTAGGGTTAGGGTTAGGGTTAGGGTTAGGGTTAGGGTTAGGGTTAGGGTTAGGGTTAGGTTAGGGTTAGGGTTAGGGTTAGGGTTAGGGTTAGGGTTAGGGTTAGGGTTAGGGTTAGGGTTAGGGTTAGGGTTAGGGTTAGGGTTAGGGTTAGGGTTAGGGTTAGGGTTAGGGTTAGGGTTAGGGTTAGGGTTAGGGTTAGGGTTAGGGTTAGGGTTAGGGTTAGGGTTAGGGTTAGGGTTAGGGTTAGGGTTAGGGTTAGGGTTAGGGTTAGGGTTAGGGTTAGGGTTAGGGTTAGGGTTAGGGTTAGGGTTAGGGTTAGGGTTAGGGTTAGGGTTAGGTTAGGGTTAGGGTTAGGGTTAGGGTTAGGGTTAGGGTTAGGGTTAGGGTTAGGGTTAGGGTTAGGGTTAGGGTTAGGGTTAGGGTTAGGTTAGGGTTAGGGTTAGGGTTAGGGTTAGGGTTAGGGTTAGGGTTAGGGTTAGGGTTAGGGTTAGGGTTAGGGTTAGGGTTAGGGTTAGGGTTAGGGTTAGGGTTAGGGTTAGGGTTAGGGTTAGGGTTAGGGTTAGGGTTAGGGTTAGGGTTAGGGTTAGGGTTAGGGTTAGGGTTAGGGTTAGGGTTAGGGTTAGGGTTAGGGTTAGGGTTAGGGGTTAGGGTTAGGGTTAGGGTTAGGGTTAGGGTTAGGGTTAGGGTTAGGGTTAGGGTTAGGGTTAGGGTTAGGGTTAGGGTTAGGGTTAGGGTTAGGGTTAGGGTTAGGGTTAGGGTTAGGGTTAGGGTTAGGGGTTAGGGTTAGGGTTAGGGTTAGGGTTAGGGTTAGGGTTAGGGTTAGGGTTAGGGTTAGGGTTAGGGTTAGGGTTAGGGTTAGGGTTAGGGTTAGGGTTAGGGTTAGGGTTAGGGTTAGGGTTAGGGTTAGGGTTAGGGTTAGGGTTAGGGTTAGGGTTAGGGTTAGGGTTAGGGTTAGGGTTAGGTTAGGGTTAGGGTTAGGGTTAGGGTTAGGGTTAGGGTTAGGGTTAGGGTTAGGGTTAGGGTTAGGGTTAGGGTTAGGGTTAGGGTTAGGGTTAGGGTTAGGGTTAGGGTTAGGGTTAGGGTTAGGTTAGGGTTAGGGTTAGGGTTAGGGTTAGGGTTAGGGTTAGGGTTAGGGTTAGGGTTAGGGTTAGGGTTAGGGTTAGGGTTAGGGTTAGGGTTAGGGTTAGGGTTAGGGTTAGGGTTAGGGTTAGGGTTAGGGTTAGGGTTAGGGTTAGGGTTAGGGTTAGGGTTAGGGTTAGGGTTAGGGTTAGGGTTAGGGTTAGGGTTAGGGTTAGGGTTAGGGTTAGGGTTAGGGTTAGGGTTAGGGTTAGGGTTAGGGTTAGGGTTAGGGTTAGGGTTAGGTTAGGGTTAGGGTTAGGGTTAGGGTTAGGGTTAGGGTTAGGGTTAGGGTTAGGGTTAGGGTTAGGGTTAGGGTTAGGGTTAGGGTTAGGGTTAGGGTTAGGGTTAGGGTTAGGGTTAGGGTTAGGGTTAGGGTTAGGGTTAGGGTTAGGGTTAGGGTTAGGGTTAGGGTTAGGTTAGGGTTAGGGTTAGGGTTAGGGTTAGGGTTAGGGTTAGGGTTAGGGTTAGGGTTAGGGTTAGGGTTAGGGTTAGGGTTAGGGTTAGGGTTAGGGTTAGGGTTAGGGTTAGGGTTAGGGTTAGGGTTAGGGTTAGGGTTAGGGTTAGGGTTAGGGTTAGGTTAGGGTTAGGGTTAGGGTTAGGGTTAGGGTTAGGGTTAGGGTTAGGGTTAGGGTTAGGGTTAGGGTTAGGGTTAGGGTTAGGGTTAGGGTTAGGGTTAGGGTTAGGGTTAGGGTTAGGGTTAGGGTTAGGGTTAGGGTTAGGGTTAGGGTTAGGGTTAGGGTTAGGGTTAGGGTTAGGGTTAGGGTTAGGTTAGGGTTAGGGTTAGGGTTAGGGTTAGGGTTAGGGTTAGGGTTAGGGTTAGGGTTAGGGTTAGGGTTAGGGTTAGGGTTAGGGTTAGGGTTAGGGTTAGGGTTAGGGTTAGGGTTAGGGTTAGGGTTAGGGTTAGGGTTAGGGTTAGGGTTAGGGTTAGGGTTAGGGTTAGGGTTAGGGTTAGGGTTAGGGTTAGGGTTAGGGTTAGGGTTAGGGTTAGGGTTGGGTGGTTGTAGGGTTAGGGTTAGGGTTAGGGTTAGGGTTAGGGTTAGGGTTAGGGTTAGGGTTAGGGTTAGGGTTAGGGTTAGGGTTAGGGTTAGGGTTAGGGTTAGGGTTAGGGTTAGGGTTAGGGTTAGGGTTAGGGTTAGGGTTAGGGTTAGGGTTAGGGTTAGGGTTAGGGTTAGGGTTAGGGTTAGGGTTAGGGTTAGGGTTAGGGTTAGGGTTAGGGTTAGGGTTAGGGTTAGGGTTAGGGTTAGGGTTAGGGTTAGGGTTAGGGTTAGGGTTAGGGTTAGGGTTAGGGTTAGGGTTAGGGTTAGGGTTAGGGTTAGGGTTAGGGTTAGGGTTAGGGTTAGGGTTAGGTTAGGGGTAGGGTTTAGGGTTAGGGTTAGGGTTAGGGTTAGGGTTAGGGTTAGGGT
>NW_027223037.1:2725000-2727500 GCF_043380555.1 Nothobranchius furzeri
GAACCCAGTAGAGTTTTAGGTCAAAAAGGTGATAGGAATTTGCTGAAAATTGACCAATCCCATTCATTTCAATGGGAATTTTTTTGCAGAAAAAGCTTAATAACTCGAAAAATTTTAAAGATATCAATGCCAAAAGTAATAGCCGGAAAGAGCTTAACGAGCTGAACGTTTTGGTATAAAATAGTTGAAATAGCTCAAAATTTGAAGGAGAAGAAGCGGTTCAAAAAGTGTACGGAAGCAGAATAAGAAGAAGAAGAAGAAGAACTAGAAAAATTGCATTTATTGCACAAATGCTGTTTGAATGCTGGATAGCTGAAACTGTAAGCTGAAGCTGCTGAACAGCTGAACTGAAGCTGCTAAACAGCTTAACTGAAGCTGAAACAAAGCAAAACTGTCCAAATGAGCTGAATGTCTTGAAAGATGTAGAAGCAAAAAGCACCAACAAGCAAATAAAGCACAAAAAGTAAGTGAAGAATAGAGAAAAATAATGCTAAATAGCAAAAAAAAAAAACTTTAATCTGTGAACATTGTATAAAAATCTGGACAGCTTAAATGTCTAAACACCTGTTATATCAGTTGGACAAGTTTAACAGTTTAATCTTTACATTTAGCTGAACTGTGAAATTAGCAGTATATGCTAAATTTGCTAACTGATTGCTGAAGTTGTTGAATAGCTGAAGTAAGCTGAAACTAAGCTAAACTGTTAAATGAGCTGAATGTAGTGAAAGATGTGAAAGCAAAAAGCACAAAGAAGCAAAAAAGCACAAAAAGTAAGTGAAGAATCAAGAAAACTAATCCTAAATAGCAGAAAACTCAAATCTGTGAACACTGTTTAAACAAATTGGACAGCTAAAATGTGTAAACACCTGTTATTTCAGTAGGACTAGTTTAACAGTTTAATTTTTACATTTAGCTGAACTGTGAAATTAGCAGTATATGCTAAATTTGGTAACTGATTGCTGAAGTTGTTGAATAGCTGAAGTAAGCTGAAACTAAGCTAAACTGTTAAATGAGCTGAATGTAGTGAAAGATGTGAAAGCAAAAAGCACAAAGAAGCAAAAAAGCACAAAAAGTAAGTGAAGAATCAAAAAAACTAATTCTAAATAGCAGAAAACTCAAATCTGTGAACACTGTCTAAAAGAATTGGACAGGTAAAATGTCTAAACACCTGTTATTTTAGTAGGACTAGTTCAACAGTTTAATTTTTACATTTAGCTGAACTGTGAAATTAGCATCAAATGCTGAATTCAGAAACTAATTGCTGAAGCTGAAACTAAGCAAAACTGTTAAAATGAGCTGAATGTTTTGAAAGATTTAGAAGCAAAAAGCACCAAAATGTAAATAAAGCACAAAAAGTGAAGACCGGACAAATCAATCCTAAACAGCAGAAAACTGAAATCTGAACATTATTTAAAAATTTGGACAGCAAAAAGGTCTAAACACTTGTTGTTTTAGTAGGACTAGTTTAACAGTTTAATTTTTACATTTAGTTGAACTGTGAAATGAGTAGCATAAGCTGAATTCAGAAACGGATTGCTGAAGTTGTTGAATAGCTGAAGTAAGCTGAAACTAAGCTAAACTGTTAAATGAGCTGAATGTAGTGAAAGATGTGAAAGCAAAAAGCACAAAGAAGCAAAAAAAGCACAAAAAGTAAGTGAAGAATCAAGAAAACTAATCCTAAATAGCAGAAAACAAATCTGTGAAAACTGTTTAAAAAATTGGACAGCTAAAATGTCTAAACACCTGTTATTTCAGTAGGACTAGTTTAACAGTTTAATTTTTACATTTAGCTGAACTGTGAAATAAGCATCATATGCTGAATTCAGAAACTAATTGCTGAAGCTGAAACTAAGCAAAACTGTTCAAATGAGCTGAATGTTTTGAAAGATTTAGAAGCAAAAAGCACCAAAATGTAAATAAAGCACAAAAAGTGAAGACCGGACAAATCAATCCTAAACAGCAGAAAACTGAAATCTGAAAATTATTTAAAAATCTGGACAGCAAAAAGGTGTAAACACTTGTTGTTTGAGTAGGACTAGTTTAACAGTTTAATTTTTAGTTGAACTGTGAAATGAGTAGCATAAGCCGAATTCAGAAACGGATTGCTGAAGTTGTTGAATAGCTGAAGTAAGCTGAAACTAAGCTAAAGTGTTAAACGAGCTGAACGTAGTGAAAGATGTGAAAGCAAAAAGCACAAAGAAGCAAAAAAAAAAGCACAAAAAGTAAGTGAAGAATCAAAAAAACTAATTCTAAATAGCAGAAAACTCAAATCTGTGAACACTGTCTAAAAGAATTGGACAGGTAAAATGTCTTTAGCACCTGTTATTTTAGTAGGACTAGTTCAACAGTTTAATTTTTTCATTTAGCTGAACTGTGAAATTAGCATCATATGCTGAATTCAGAAACTAATTGCTGAAGCTGAAACTAAGCAAAACTGTTAAAATGAGCTGAATGTTTTGAAAGATTTAGAAGCAAAAAGCACCAAAATGTAAATAAAGCA
>NW_027223037.1:2732500-2742500 GCF_043380555.1 Nothobranchius furzeri
GAGTAGGACTAGTTTAACAGTTTAATTTTTAGTTGAACTGTGAAATGAGTAGCATAAGCCGAATTCAGAAACGGATTGCTGAAGTTGTTGAATAGCTGAAGTAAGCTGAAACTAAGCTAAACTGTTAAATGAGCTGAACGTAGTGAAAGATGTGAAAGCAAAAAGCACAAAGAAGCAAAAAAAAAAAGCACAAAAAGTAAGTGAAGAATCAAAAAAACTAATTCTAAATAGCAGAAAACTCAAATCTGTGAACACTGTCTAAAAGAATTGGACAGGTAAAATGTCTTTAGCACCTGTTATTTTAGTAGGACTAGTTCAACAGTTTAATTTTTACATTTAGCTGAACTGTGAAATTAGCATCATATGCTGAATTGAGAAACTATTTGCTGAAGCTGAAACTAAACAAAACGGTTAAAATGAGCTGAATGTTTTGAAAGATTTAGAAGCAAAAAGCACCAAAATGTAAATAAAGCACAAAAAGTGAAGACCGGACAAATCAATCCTAAACAGCAGAAAACTGAAATCTGAACATTATTTAAAAATCTGGAAGCAAAAAGGTGTAAACACTTGTTGTTTGAGTAGGACTAGTTTAAGAGTTTAATTTTTAGTTGAACTGTGAAATGAGTAGCATAAGCCGAATTCAGAAACGGATTGCTGAAGTTGTTGAATAGCTGAAGTAAGCTGAAACTAAGCTAAACTGTTAAATGAGCTGAACGTAGTGAAAGATGTGAAAGCAAAAAGCACCAAGAAGCAAAAAAAGCACAAAAAGTAATTGAAGAATCAAAAAAACTAATTCTAAATAGCAGAAAACTCAAATCTGCGAACACTGTCTAAAAGAATTGGACAGGTAAAATGTCTAAACACCTGTTATTTTAGTAGGACTAGTTTAACAGTTTAATTTTTACATTTAGCTGAACTGTGAAATTAGCATCATATGCTGAATTCAGAAACTAATTGCTGAAGCTGAAACTAAGCAAAACTGTTAAAACGAGCTGAATGTTTTGAAAGATTTAGAAGCAAAAAGCACCAAAATGTAAATAAAGCACAAAAAGTGAAGACCGGACAAATCAATCCTAAACAGCACAAAACTGAAATCTGAACATTATTTAAAAATCTGGAAGCAAAAAGTTGTAAACACTTGTTGTTTGAGTAGGACTAGTTTAACAGTTTAATTTTTTGTTGAACTGTGAAATGAGTAGCATAAGCCGAATTCAGAAACAGATTGCTGAAGTTGTTGAATAGCTGAAGTAAGCTGAAACTAAGCTAAACTGTTAAATGAGCTGAACGTAGTGAAAGATGTGAAAGCAAAATGCACAAAGAAGCAAAAAAAAAAGCACAAAAAGTAAGTGAAGAATCAAAAAAACTAATTCTAAATAGCAGAAAACTCAAATCTGTGAACACTGTCTAAAAGAATTGGACAGGTAAAATGTCTAAACACCTGTTATTGTAGTAGGACTAGTTCAACAGTTTAATTTTTACATTTAGCTGAACTGTGAAATTAGCATCAAATGCTGAATTCAGAAACTATTTGCTGAAGCTGAAACTAAGCAAAACTGTTAAAATGAGCTGAATGTTTTGAAAGATTTAGAAGCAAAAAGCACCAAAATGTAAATAAAGCACAAAAAGTGAAGACCGGACAAATCAATCCTAAACAGCAGAAAACTGAAATCTGAACATTATTTAAAAATCTGGACAGCAAAAAGGTCTAAACACTTGTTGTTTGAGTAGGACTAGTTAAACAGTTTCATTTTTAGTTGAACTGTGAAATGAGTAGCATAAGCCGAATTCAGAAACGGATTGCTGAAGTTGTTGAATAGCTGAAGTAAGCTGAAACTAAGCTAAACTGTTAAATGAGCTGAACGTAGTGAAAGATGTGAAAGCAAAAAGCACAAAGAAGCAAAAAAAAAGCACAAAAAGTAAGTGAAGAATCAAAAAAACTAATTCTAAATAGCAGAAAACTCAAATCTGTGAACACTGTCTAAAAGAATTGGACAGGTAAAATGTCTAAACACCTGTTATTTTAGTAGGACTAGTTCAACAGTTTAATTTTTACATTTAGCTGAACTGTGAAATTAGCATCATATGCTGAATTCAGAAACTAATTGCTGAAGCTGAAACTAAGCAAAACTGTTAAAATGAGCTGAATGTTTTGAAAGATTTAGAAGCAAAAAGCACCAAAATGTAAATAAAGCACAAAAAGTGAAGACCGGACAAATCAATCCTAAACAGCAGAAAACTGAAATCTGAACATTATTTAAAAATCTGGAAGCAAAAAGGTGTAAACACTTGTTGTTTGAGTAGGACTAGTTTAACAGTTTAATTTTTTGTTGAACTGTGAAATGAGTAGCATAAGCCGAATTCAGAAACGGATTGCTGAAGTTGTTGAATAGCTGAAGTAAGCTGAAACTAAGCTAAACTGTTAAATGAGCTGAACGTAGTGAAAGATGTGAAAGCAAAATGCACAAAGAAGCAAAAAAAAAAGCACAAAAAGTAAGTGAAGAATCAAAAAAACTAATTCTAAATAGCAGAAAACTCAAATCTGTGAACACTGTCTAAAAGAATTGGACAGGTAAAATGTCTAAACACCTGTTATTGTAGTAGGACTAGTTCAACAGTTTAATTTTTACATTTAGCTGAACTGTGAAATTAGCATCAAATGCTGAATTCAGAAACTATTTGCTGAAGCTGAAACTAAGCAAAACTGTTAAAATGAGCTGAATGTTTTGAAAGATTTAGAAGCAAAAAGCACCAAAATGTAAATAAAGCACAAAAAGTGAAGACCGGACAAATCAATCCTAAACAGCAGAAAACTGAAATCTGAACATTATTTAAAAATCTGGACAGCAAAAAGGTCTAAACACTTGTTGTTTGAGTAGGACTAGTTTAACAGTTTAATTTTTAGTTGAACTGTGAAATGAGTAGCATAAGCCGAATTCAGAAACGGATTGCTGAAGTTGTTGAATAGCTGAAGTAAGCTGAAACTAAGCTAAACTGTTAAATGAGCTGAACGTAGTGAAAGATGTGAAAGCAAAAAGCACAAAGAAGCAAAAAAAAAAGCACAAAAAGTAAGTGAAGAATCAAAAAAACTAATTATAAATAGCAGAAAACTCAAATCTGTGAACACTGTCTAAAAGAATTGGACAGGTAAAATGTCTAAACACCTGTTATTGTAGTAGGACTAGTTCAACAGTTTAATTTTTACATTTAGCTGAACTGTGAAATTAGCATCAAATGCTGAATTCAGAAACTATTTGCTGAAGCTGAAACTAAGCAAAACTGTTAAAATGAGCTGAATGTTTTGAAAGATTTAGAAGCAAAAAGCACCAAAATGTAAATAAAGCACAAAAAGTGAAGACCGGACAAATCAATCCTAAACAGCAGAAAACTGAAATCTGAACATTATTTAAAAATCTGGACAGCAAAAAGGTCTAAACACTTGTTGTTTGAGTAGGACTAGTTTAACAGTTTAATTTTTAGTTGAACTGTGAAATGAGTAGCATACGCCGAATTCAGAAACGGATTGCTGAAGTTGTTGAATAGCTGAAGTAAGCTGAAACTAAGCTAAACTGTTAAATGAGCTGAACGTAGTGAAAGATGTGAAAGCAAAAAGCACAAAGAAGCAAAAAAAAAAGCACAAAAAGTAAGTGAAGAATCAAAAAAACTAATTCTAAATAGCAGAAAACTCAAATCTGTGAACACTGTCTAAAAGAATTGGACAGGTAAAATGTCTAAACACCTGTTATTTTAGTAGGACTAGTTCAACAGTTTAATTTTTACATTTAGCTGAACTGTGAAATTAGCATCATATGCTGAATTCAGAAACTAATTGCTGAAGCTGAAACTAAGCAAAACTGTTAAAACGAGCTGAATGTTTTGAAAGATTTAGGAGCAAAAAGCACCAAAATGTAAATAAAGCACAAAAAGTGAAGACCGGACAAATCAATCCTAAACAGCAGAAAACTGAAATCTGAACATTATTTAAAAATCTGGACAGCAAAAAGGTCTAAACACTTGTTGTTTGAGTAGGACTAGTTTAACAGTTTAATTTTTAGTTGAACTGTGAAATGAGTAGCATAAGCCGAATTCAGAAACGGATTGCTGAAGTTGTTGAATAGCTGAAGTAAGCTGAAACTAAGCTAAACTGTTAAATGAGCTGAACGTAGTGAAAGATGTGAAAGCAAAAAGCACAAAGAAGCAGAAAAAAAGCACAAAAAGTAAGTGAAGAATCAAGAAAACTAATCCTAAATAGCAGAAAACAAATCTGTGAAAACTGTTTAAAAAATTGGACAGCTAAAATGTCTAAACACCTGTTATTTCAGTAGGACTAGTTTAACAGTTTAATTTTTACATTTAGCTGAACTGTGAAATAAGCATCATATGCTGAATTCAGAAACTAATTGCTGAAGCTGAAACTAAGCAAAACTGTTCAAATGAGCTGACTAGCGTTAAAATGTCAGCTATGCTGCTACTTTAGTTTTAAGTGTATGGGGTTGGTTGGTTGGATGGATGGTTGGATAGTTGGTTGGATGGATGGATGGATGGATGGATGGATGGATGGTTGGTCTGTTGGTCGGTTGGATGGATGGATGGTTGGTCTGTTGGTCGGTTGGATGGATGGATGGATGGATGGATGGATGGATGGTTGGTTGGTTGGGATGGATGGGATGGATGGATGGATGGATGGATGGTTGGTCTGTTGGTCGGATGGATGGATGGATGGATGGTTGGTTGGTTGCTTGGATGGATGGAGGGATTGAAGGATGGATGGATGGATGAATGGATGGTTGGTCTGTTGGTTAGTTGGTTGGTTGCTTGGATGGATGGAGGGATTGAAGGATGGATGGATGGATGAATGGATGGTTGGTCTGTTGGTCGGTTGGATTGGTGGATGGTTGGATGGATGGATGGATGGATGGATGGATGGTTGGTTGGTTGGATGGATGGATGGATGGTTGGATGGATGGTTGGTTGGTTGGTTGGATGGATGGATGGATGGATGGATGCAGGGATAGGACGGATGGATGGATGGTTGGTTGGATGGATGGATGGATGGTTGGTTGGCTGGATGGATGGATGGATGGTTGGTTGGTTGGTTGGTTGGATGGATGGATTCCTTAGGCCTAGCCGATCGATTTGATGCCTCACATGCGTGGGTGTGTTATTCCATTTAGCCGGAATATGATTGACCTCTCTCAACCAATCAGGAATTGGGAGGGATCGGGGCACTTTCCCATCTTCTGACGGTCAATCAAATTGAACATGTTTCTAGTTTGAAGTACAAATGGTTCAAAAAGATCAAAAACAGGAGTCTGTTATTGGCTAAACATTCAGCTTTTTAATATTCATTCCTATGAGACTTGATCAAAGTGATATATAGCTTCTTGTGTTGCCATGGTAACAGATAACGCATTTAAAATTTAATACAAGATTCCTGAGACCAAACTGGTCGATTTGATGTGTCATTTGTGTGGGTGCTGGATCCTGATTGGACAGAAAATGGTTGAACACTTTCAACCAATCAGAGAGCAGCACTGTTTTCCCGCCTTTTCCCCTTGGCTGTTGGAGGCCTGCAGCTGTACTCCTGTTAATGAGAGAAGCCTTAAAATCTGTCCTTCAGAAGTGAAATTGGACCTGTCAAACTTCTCATCACCATTCGAAAAGTACTGCACCGATTTGAAAAATTCAAAAAGCGTGAGTGGCAGAAGACTTTGATGATCATCTGTGCCGATTTGTATGTGCCTACCATGAATTATCTAGAAGCTATGACGAGAAACTTTTAGCTGTGTGAAGCCGATCTCAGGAGAAAATCTCTCTTCCTTTAACATGGGTTTCAATGAGACAGAATCTGGGTCTCTCCTCCTTCTGAGGCTTGTAGCTAAAGAACGGTAACACCTACAGAGAAAATGAAACCCATTCTGAAAAGCTGACAAAAATTCCTACTTTTTGAGTTATAATTTGTTTTGGTAGTCCAAACGGTCTGGGGGTAGTAAAGAGTTGTTCACAGAAGATGTGAAGTTCAAAAGTTAGAGTGCGGAATCTTCAGTTTACAGTGGGGAGAGACATTTTTTTAAATTTGAATTTTCTCAAACAAGTTAACCGTACGACCACAATGTTTGGAGTACAGTCATGGATTATAGCTCAAAACGAAGGTATTTTTGTTAGCTGTAAGCCAGTGTGTGTTTCATTTCAATCGGACCTACGGTTCTCTTGCTACAATGCCAGAAATGGAGCAAGGGAGGGTCACTGCTCCTATCTTTCCCCATTATAACTTTTGTGAATTTTTCTGAAAATTTCAAGTCGTACCTCAACTTCTACCTGCGATTTTAGAAAAACCGTAAAAGATATCAAAAAGCCTCTTTAATATGTTAAACAGGAAAGTCTTGTGAGTTTGTTAAACTTTGAATGAAGTCTCTGAGTTAAAAGGAACCCAGTAGAGTTTTAGGTCAAAAAAGTGATAGGAATTTGCTGAAAATTGACCAATCCCATTCATTTCAATGGGAAAATTTTTGCAGAAAAAGCTTAATAACTCGAAAAATTTTAAAGATATCAATGCCAAACGTAATAGCCGGAAAGAGCTTAACGAGCTGAACGTTTTGGTATAAAATTGTTGAAATAGCTCAAAATTTGAAGGAGAAGAAGCGGTTCAAAAAGTGTACGGAAGCAGAATAAGAACTAGAAAAATTGCATTTATTGCACAAATGCTGTTTGAATGCTGGATAGCTGAAACTGTAAGCTGAAGCTGCTGAACAGCTTAACTGAAGCTGAAACAAAGCAAAACTGTCCAAATGAGCTCAATGTCTTGAAAGATGTAGAAGCAAAAAGCACCAACAAGCAAATAAAGCAAAAAAAGTAAGTGAAGAATAGAGAAAAATAATGCTAAATAGCAAGAAAAAAAAACTTTAATCTGTGAACATTGTATAAAAATCTGGACAGCTTAAATGTCTAAACACCTGTTATATCAGTTGGACAAGTTTAACAGTTTAATCTTTACATTTAGCTGAACTGTGAAATTAGCAGTATATGCTAAATTTGCTAACTGATTGCTGAAGTTGTTGAATAGCTGAAGTAAGCTGAGACTAAGCTAAACTGTTAAATGAGCTGAATGTAGTGAAAGATGTGAAAGCAAAAAGCACAAAGAAGCAAAAAAGCACAAAAAGTAAGTGAAGAATCAAGAAAACTAATCCTAAATAGCAGAAAACTCAAATCTGTGAACACTGTTTAAAAAAATTGGACAGCTAAAATGTGTAAACACCTGTTATTTCAGTAGGACTAGTTTAACAGTTTAATTTTTACATTCAGCTGAACTGTGAAATTAGCAGTATATGCTAAATTTGGTAACTGATTGCTGAAGTTGTTGAATAGCTGAAGTAAGCTGAAACTAAGCTAAACTGTTAAATGAGCTGAATGTAGTGAAAGATGTGAAAGCAAAAAGCACAAAGAAGCAAAAAAGCACAAAAAGTAAGTGAAGAATCAAGAAAACTAATTCTAAATAGCAGAAAACTCAAATCTGTGAACACTGTCTAAAAAAATTGGACAGGTAAAATGTCTAAACACCTGTTATTTTAGTAGAACTAGTTAAACAGTTTAATTTTTACATTTAGCTGGACTGTGAAATTAGCATCAAATGCTGAATTCAGAAACTAATTGCTGAAGCTGAAACTAAGCAAAACTGTTAAAATGAGCTGAATGTTTTGAAAGATTTAGAAGCAAAAAGCACCAAAATGTAAATAAAGCACAAAAAGTGAAGACCGGACAAATCAATCCTAAACAGCAGAAAACTGAAATCTGAACATTATTTAAAAATCTGGACAGCAAAAAGGTCTAAACACTTGTTGTTTGAGTAGGACTAGTTTAACAGTTTAATTTTTATATTTAGTTGAACTGTGAAATGAGTAGCATAAGCCGAATTCAGAAACGGATTGCTGAAGTTGTTGAATAGCTGAAGTAAGCTGAAACTAAGCTAAACTGTTAAATGAGCTGAACGTAGTGAAAGATGTGAAAGCAAAAAGCACAAAGAAGCAAAAAAAGCACAAAAAGTAAGTGAAGAATCAAGAAAACTAATTCTAAATAGCAGAAAACTCAAATCTGTGAACACTGTCTAAAAAAATTGGACAGGTAAAATGTCTAAACACCTGTTATTTTAGTAGGACTAGTTCAACAGTTTAATTTTTACATTTAGCTGGACTGTGAAATTAGCATCAAATGCTGAATTCAGAAACTAATTGCTGAAGCTGAAACTAAGCAAAACTGTTAAAATGAGCTGAATGTTTTGAAAGATTTAGAAGCAAAAAGCACCAAAATGTAAATAAAGCACAAAAAGTGAAGACCGGACAAATCAATCCTAAACAGCAGAAAACTGAAATCTGAACATTATTTAAAAATCTGGACAGCAAAAAGGTCTAAACACTTGTTGTTTGAGTAGGACTAGTTTAACAGTTTAATTTTTAGTTGAACTGTGAAATGAGTAGCATAAGCCAAATTCAGAAACGGATTGCTGAAGTTGTTGAATAGCTGAAGTAAGCTGAAACTAAGCTAAACTGTTAAATGAGCTGAACGTAGTGAAAGATGTGAAAGCAAAAAGCACAAAGAAGCAAAAAAATAGCACAAAAAGTAAGTGAAGAATCAAAAAAACTAATTCTAAATAGCAGAAAACTCAAATCTGTGAACACTCTCTAAAAGAATTGGACAGGTAAAATGTCTAAACACCTGTTATTTTAGTAGGACTAGTTCAACAGTTTAATTTTTACATTTAGCTGAACTGTGAAATTAGCATCAAATGCTGAATTCAGAAACTATTTGCTGAAGCTGAAACTAAGCAAAACTGTTAAAATGAGCTGAATGTTTTGAAAGATTTAGAAGCAAAAAGCACCAAAATGTAAATAAAGCACAAAAAGTGAAGACCGGACAAATCAATCCTAAACAGCAGAAAACTGAAATCTGAACATTATTTAAAAATCTGGACAGCAAAAACGTCTAAACACTTGTTGTTTGAGTAGGACTAGTTTAACAGTTTAATTTTTATATTTAGTTGAACTGTGAAATGAGTAGCATAAGCCAAATTCAGAAACGGATTGCTGAAGTTGTTGAATAGCTGAAGTAAGCTGAAACTAAGCTAAACTGTTAAATGAGCTGAACGTAGTGAAAGATGTGAAAGCAAAAAGCACAAAGAAGCAAAAAAAAGCACAAAAAGTAAGTGAAGAATCAAGAAAACTAATTCTAAATAGCAGAAAACTCAAATCTGTGAACACTGTCTAAAAAAATTGGACAGGTAAAATGTCTAAACACCTGTTATTTTAGTAGGACTAGTTAAACAGTTTAATTTTTACATTTAGCTGGACTGTGAAATTAGCATCAAATGCTGAATTCAGAAACTAATTGCTGAAGCTGAAACTAAGCAAAACTGTTAAAATGAGCTGAATGTTTTGAAAGATTTAGAAGCAAAAAGCACCAAAATGTAAATAAAGCACAAAAAGTGAAGACCGGACAAATCAATCCTAAACAGCAGAAAACTGAAATCTGAACATTATTTAAAAATCTGGACAGCAAAAAGGTCTAAACACTTGTTGTTTGAGTAGGACTAGTTTAACAGTTTAATTTTTAGTTGAACTGTGAAATGAGTAGCATAAGCCGAATTCAGAAACGGATTGCTGAAGTTGTTGAATAGCTGAAGTAAGCTGAAACTAAGCTAAACTGTTAAATGAGCTGAACGTAGTGAAAGATGTGAAAGCAAAAAGCACAAAGAAGCAAAAAAATAGCACAAAAAGTAAGTGAAGAATCAAAAAAACTAATTCTAAATAGCAGAAAACTCAAATCTGTGAACACTCTCTAAAAGAATTGGACAGGTAAAATGTCTAAACACCTGTTATTTTAGTAGGACTAGTTCAACAGTTTAATTTTTACATTTAGCTGAACTGTGAAATTAGCATCATATGCTGAATTCAGAAACTAATTGCTGAAGCTGAAACTAAGCAAAACTGTTAAAATGAGCTGAATGTTTTGA
>NW_027223037.1:4285000-4287000 GCF_043380555.1 Nothobranchius furzeri
GAGGCGAAAATTTGATATCAAGTTCAAAGAGACCGTGTGCTGCAGAACACTGGGGAGCAATAGGGGTTGTATGAACTAGTCGACTTCACTATAGTGACTTTTTATGCCTGTCATCGACTAGTCGCTGTCACGTGATAATGACCGGCAAGATACAGCCCTCGGAAAAGACAGCAGCCTGCTGTCAGCAGGTGACAAGCTCCTGCGCTCGGGGGGGCAATGCGCTCTGTCAGAGCGTCGGTACTGACACGCGATCGTTCATGTCGGTTCATTTCCTTTAATGTTTTCTGTCTTTTATTTGCGCCTGATATGTTTCACTGCTGTGGAGCGGGGCACATCACCTTGTCCTCCGACGCACTGATCACTGATGCGGCCGGCAAGCAGGGAGCACTCCACTGTTTTTGCGGTCGGTAATCTGCCTCCTGAGCACGGCCACAGTAACAATCAGGTGTTGCCAAATTATTTAACACGCGATCGTTCATGTCAGTTCATTTCCTTTGATGTTTTCTGTCTTTTATTTGCGCCTGATGCGTTTTGCTGTGGAGCGGGGCGCATCAACTTGTCATCCGGTGACGCACCGATCACTGATGCGGCTGGCGAGCAGCGAGCACTCCGCTGTTTTTGCGGTCGGTAGATCTTTTAGAACTGCAGTTCAAAGGTAACTCATGAGGTGAATATATATGAACCCAGGTAGCAGTTTTTCTTTAGGATTGAGAGGAGATGCAGGAAGATAATAAACAGACAGGACAGAAAAATAGTCAAATAGAAACAAGTTAGTTTTTGTACCTGCTGGTTGCAACAAACAGACACCATTGAAGGTAATCAGAAGTGAGGAACAGAAAATGAAATAATTATTTTAATGTTTAGAGCAGGAACTCCGAGAGGCTGCAGGCGCATCAGTGAGTTTGCGGCCGCTGCGCAGGGGGAGGGGGGAGAGGGCTGAAGCAGAAACTACCGTTGTTAAAAGAAATGTGTTTAACTTTGAAAATGTGGGCGCAATTTTAATTGTCAAAAACTCCAACGAACCATTAGTTCATTTTGCTCAAATAGAAATAGAGGCCTACCTCTAATACTGACCCTCCTTCCAATAAAGGCCTGGAGCTTGATGAGCTTGAGTCAAATACAGGCCCGGGCCTGTATTAGAGGATTTACGGTATGTGTATCCATATGTATGTATGTATGTATGTATGTATGTATGTATGTATGTGTATTTGTATATGTTTGGTTGGCCTCAGCCATCAGGAAAAAGAAAAAGTGCTTCAATTCAGAGTCCTCTAAGCTAGTGCACTTAAACTCTGCTGGTGAAAGCAAGATAGAAGCTTCTGAAGATGAAGGTCAAGAACAAGATGCTGGTTCATCAGATGAAGAGTTTGGATGTCTGAGATTAGTCTGAGTATATTTTTATAATAGTAAAATAGGCAGGGGAACTTTAAAATGTAACTTAGTATAAGTGATAATAAATTGTCACTCAGTGATTATTAGCTTTTCACACGGCAGCAGATTCCCAATAATCTGATCTCAGATTTATTCTACCGTTCTTTGCAGCAGTTACAGTTACACATGTTTAGTCTCCAGCATTCTTTGACTACATTGTTTTATTTTTAATGCAGAAATTGGTTTCTGTTTACAAATTTGTTGGAAACACAAACTGCATGATAATTCACACATATTCACTTCAATTGGCATCTAAACCCCTTCTGCATCTGACAAAACCACAAATAAATGATCACAAGTCTGAATAAGTTTGTAATTTCACCACAAGTAAAGATGGACACTCAGGCTTCTGAAGGAAAGTGAATCCATGAATCATGATGCCACCATGTTGAATTTTTTAAGCCAAACTCAGGAGTGGAAACTGTCCCGTTGTTTCAATACTAATGAAAACTAACCTGAGAAAAGTTGCAGAATAGTTCTGAACACCTGCAATGACTCAGTGACCTTTTAGACAAATAGAAAAAGCTTATTGTGAAAAACCTTCAGAGCATCTATCTATCTATCTATCT